>NC_057797.1:465285789-465585789 GCF_018294505.1 Triticum aestivum
GCGGCCCGCACCGCTGCAGCCTCCCTTGCTGCCTCCGCCGCCCGTCGATGCCCGCGGACAGCCGCACCCGGCCAACCCCGCGGTGCCCCACCCGCGCGTGCTCGTCCTCTTGCAGCCTGCCGCTGCATGTGCCCCGCCTCTGCCTCTGGCCCCGCGGGCCATCGACGCGCCGGCGGCCAACTCCGGCGCCCACCCCGGGCTCTCCCCTTCCCGCTCACCGCTAGCGCTGTCGCGCCACGCCCACCGCGCCTTGGTGGCCTCGCCTCGCCTCGCCTCCCCGGTCGGGTTCGGCCCCGCATGGGTGCGCCCGTAACCGCGCCACTGGCGCCCGCACACCCGCAATGGCCCTGGGCCACTGACCGGATGGGCCCAGCCCCAAAACGATTTTTTAGAAGGATTAAAAAGATTAATTAAATAATTAACAAATTAATTAATTTAACTTAATTAACCAGTGTTAGAATAATCTAATTAGCTAACTAATCTAACTAATCTGTTAGTTAGATAGGCAGTCAATGACGAACGGGTCCCACCTGCCAAGTTTGACCCAGTCAACCTTTGGTCCTGCTGACATCATGCTGATGTCACGCTGACATCATGTTGTCGTCACGCTGACATCATAATTGCAATTTCTAAATTAATTTAATTATGCTAATTCTAGAAAATGATTTAAAATCTTTAAAAATTAATATAAAATAATCCGTAGCTCGGATGAAAATACTTTCTACATGAAAGTTGCTCAGAACGACGAGACGAACCCAGATACGCAGCCCGTTCGTCCGCCACGCATCCCTAGCATAGCGAACATGCAAATTTCCCCTCCGGTTCACCGGTCCAAAAACGTGAAACACCGGGGATACTTCCCCGGATGTTTCCCCCCTTCGCTGGTATCACCTATCCCTGCATTAGAATCACCTCTAGCATCATGTTGTCATGTTATGTTTTGATTGCTCTATTATTTATTGTGTTCCCCCTCCGTTACTTTTCCGGTAGACCCCGACGCCGCCGCTACCCAGTACGACTGCGGAGTTGACGACCCCTCTCTCTTGCCAGAGCAACCAGGCAAGCCCTCCCTTTGATCACCAGATATTGCCTACTCTTCTCTATACTGCTTGCATTAGAGTAGTGTAGCATGTTACCGCTTTCCGTTAATCCTATCCTGATGCATAGCCTGTCATTGTTGCTACAACTATTGATACCTTACCTGCAATCCTAAATGCTTAGTATAGGATGCTAGATTATCATCAGTGGCCCTACACTCTTGTCCGTCTGCCATGCTATACTACTGGGCCGTGATCACCTCGGGAGGTGATCACGGGCATATACTATATACTTTACACTGTTACATTACCGGTGATACTGTTTGGAGATGGGGGCTGAAGGGGCAGGTGGCTCCATCCAGGTAGTGGTGGGCCTGAGTTCTCGACGGCCCCTGACTGTTACTTTGAGGCGGAGCGGCAGGGCAGGTTGAGACCACCTAGGAGAGAGGTGGGCTTGGCCCTGGTCGGCGTTTGCGGATACTTAACACGCTTAACGAGATCTTGGTATTTGATCTGAGTCTGGCTACTGGCCTATACGCACTAACCATCTATGCGGGGACAGTTATGGGCACTCGACGTCGTGGTATCAGCCGAAGCCTTCGTGACGTCAGCGACCGAGCGGCGCGCGCCAGGTTGGACCGCGTAACGCAACTTCCTTTGTAATGGAGGTTGCTAGGTCTGCTCACCGGCCGTGTACGCAACGTGCAGGTGTGCAATGGGCCTAGACCCCTGCGCCATAGGATTTA
This sequence comes from Triticum aestivum, assembly GCF_018294505.1. Classification (NCBI taxonomy): domain Eukaryota; kingdom Viridiplantae; phylum Streptophyta; class Magnoliopsida; order Poales; family Poaceae; genus Triticum; species Triticum aestivum. The sequence continues at coordinate 465,287,573 of NC_057797.1, forward strand.
GACCAGCGTGCTGACCTCTCTGTTGTGCCTAGGTAGGGCTGCGATGTGTTGATCTTCCGAGGCCGGTTATGACCCAGGAAAGTGTGTCCGGCCAAATGGGATCGAGCGTGTTGGGTTATGTGGTGCACCCCTGCAGGGAAGTTAATCTATTCGAATAGCCGTGATCTTCGATAACAGGACGACTTGGAGTTGTACCTTGACCTTATGACAACTAGAACCGGATAATTAATAAAACACACCCTTCCAAGTGCCAGATACAACCGGTGATCGCTCTCTAACAGGGCAACGAGGGGAGGATCATCGGTTAGGATTATGCTATGTGATGTTACTTGGTGAACTTACCATCTACTCTATTCTTCTGCTACAAGATGGAGGTTGCCAGAAGCGTAGTCTTCGAAAGGACTAGCTATCCCCCTCTTATTCCGGCATTCTGCAGTTCGGTCCACACATGATACCCTTTTTCCATTTGATACTAATGCATACATATGTAGTGTAGCTCCTTGCTTGCGAGTACTTTGGATGAGTACTCACGGTTGCTTTGCTCCCCCTTTTCCCCCTTTCTGTACCCGGTTGTTGCAACCAGATGATGGAGTCCAGGAGCCAGAGGATCCCGAGGATGATTCTACGTGGAGTTTGACTTCGAGGAGTAGTTAGGAGGTCCCAGGCAGGAGGCCTCGCCTTTTCGATCATTCCTACTTTTGTGCTAGCCTTCTTGAGGCAAAGTTGTTTAACTTATGTCTGAACTCAGATATTGTTGCTTTCGCTGACTCGTCTAAGATCGAGCTCTTGCATTCGAGCCTTCGAGGCCCCTGGCTTGTAATATGATGCTTGTATGACTTATTTTATTTGTAGAGTTGTGTTGTGATATCTTCCCGTGAGTCCCTGATCTTGATCGTACACGTTTGCGTGTTTGATTAGTGTACGATTGAATCGGGGGCGTCACAAAACAGTACCTAAGTGGTGATTTATTTTCTTATACTAATGGAGCTTACGAGTTTTCTGTTAAGTTTTGTGTTGTGAAGTTTTCAAGTTTTGGGTAAGGATTCGATGGACTATGGAATAAGGAGTGGCAAGAGGCTAAGCTTGGGGATGCCCAAGGCACCCCAAGGTAATATTCAAGGACAACCAAAAGCCTAAGCTTGGGGATGCCCCGGAAGGCATCCCCTCTTTCGTCTTCGTTCATCGGTAACTTTATTGGAGCTATATTTTTTTCGTCACATGATATGTGTTTTGCTTGAAGCGTCATTTTCTTTTCTTTTGTTTTGCTTGCTGTTTGAATAAAATATCAAGATCTGAAATTATTAAATTTTAGATAGTCTTCACATAGTTTCATAATTATTCGACTACTCATTGATCTTCACTTATATCTTTTGGAGTAGTTTGTTGTTGCTCTAGTGCTTCACTTATATCTTTTAGAGCACGGTGGTGGTTTTATTTTGAAGAAATAGATGAACTCTCGTGATTCACTTATATTATTTTGAGAGTCCTAAGCAGCATGGTAATTTGCTTTGGTTATGAATTTAGTCCTAATATGATGGGCATCCAAGAGGGATATAATAAAAACTTTCATATAAAGTGCATTGAATACTATGAGAAGTTTGATACTTGATAATTGTTTTGAGATATGGAGATGGTGATATTAGAGTCATGCTAGTTGAGTAGTTGTGAATTTGAGAAATACTTGTGTTGAAGTTTGTGATTCCCGTAGCATGCATGTATGGTGAACCATTATGTGAAGAAGTCGGAGCATGATTTATTTATTGATTGTCTTCCTTATGAGTGGCGGTCGGGGACAAGCGATGGTCTTTTCCTACCAATCTATCCCCTAGGAGCATGTGCATAGTACTTTGTTTCGATAACTAATAGATTTTTGCAATAAGTATGTGAGTTCTTTATGACTAATGTTGAGTCCATGGATTATACGCACTCTCACCCTTCCACCATTGCTAGCATCTCTAGTACCGTGCAACTTTCATCGGTACCATAAACCCATCATATACCTTCCTCAAAACAGCCAGCATACCTACCTATTATGGTGTTTCCATAGCCATTCCGAGATATATTGCCAGGCAACTTTCCACCGTTTCGCTTATTATGACACGCTCCATCATTGTCATACTGCTTGCATGATCATGTAGTTGACATCGTATTTGTGGCAAAGCCACCATTCATAATTCTTTCATACATGTCACTCATGAGTCATTGCACATCCTGGTACACCGCCGGAGGCATTCATATAGAGTCATATCTTGTCCTAAGTATCGAGTTGTAATTCTTGAGTTGTAAGAAAATAAAAGTGTGATGATCATCATTATTAGAGCATTGTCCCAGTGAGAAAGGATGATGGAGACTATGATTTCCACACAAGTCAGGATGAGACTCCGGACAAAAAAAGAGGCCAAAGAAGCCCAAATAAAAAAATAGGCCATAAAAAAAGAGAAGGCCCAAATAAAAAAATATTAAAAAATAAAAAAAATGAGAGAAAAAGAGAGAAGGGGCAACACTACTATCCTTTTACCACACTTGTGCTTCAAAGTAGCACCATGATCTTCATGATAGAGAGTCTCCTATGTTGTCACTTTCATATACTAGTGGGAATCTTTCATTATAGAACTTGGCTTGTATATTCCAATGATGGGCTTCCTCAAAATGCCCTAGGTTTTCGTGAGCAAGCGAGTTGGATGCATAGCCACTAGTTTCTTTTGTTGAGCTTTCATACATTTATAGATCTAGTGCATCCGTTGCATGGCAATCCCTACTCACTCACATTGATATCTATTGATGGGCATCTCCATAGCCCGTTGATACGCCTAGTTGATGTGAGACTATCTTCTCCTTTTTGTCTTCTCCACAACCACCATTCTATTCCACCTATAGTGCTATATCCATGACTCACTCTCATGTATTGCGTGAAGATTGAAAAAGTTTGAGAACATCAAAAGTATGAAACAATTGCTTGGCTTGTCATCGGGGTTGTGCATGATTTAAATATTTTGTATGGTAAAGATAGAGCATAGGCAGACTATATGATTTTGTAGGGATAGCTTTCTTTGGCCATGTTATTTTGAGAAGACATAATTGCTTTGTTAGTATGCTTGAAGTATTATTATTTTTATGTCAATATTAAACTTTTGTCTTGAATCTTATGGTTCTGAATATTCTTGCCACAATAAAGAAGATTACTTAGAGAAATATGTTAGGTAGCATTCCACATCAAAAATTCTATTTTTATCATTTACCTACTCGAGGACGAGCAGGAATTAAGCTTGGGGATGCTGATACGTCTCCAACATATCAATAATTTTTTATTGTTCCATGCTATTATATTATCTGTTTTGGATGTTTATGGGCTTTATTATGCACTTTTATATTATTTTTGGGACTAACCTATTAACCCAGAGCCGAGTGCCAGTTTCTGTGTTTTCCTTGTTTTAGAGTATCACAGAAAAGGAAAATCAAACGGAGTCCAATTGACCTGAAACTTCACGGAACTTATTTTTGGACCAGAAGAAGCCCACGGAGTATTGGAGTTGGACCAGAAGAGTCCCGGGCTGCCCATGAGGGTGGGGGCGCGCCCCCCTGCCTCATGGACAGCCCAGAGGTCCACCGACGTACTTCTTCCTCCCATATATACACATTTACCCTAAAAACTTCGGAAAACACAATAGATCGGGAGTTCCGCCGCCAGAAGCCTCCGTAGCCACCGAAAACCAATCTAGACCCGTTCCGGCACCCTGCCGGAGGGGGGAATCCCTCTCCGGTGGCCATCTTCATCATCCCGGCGCTCTCCATGACGAGGAGGGAGTAGTTCTCCCTCGGGGCTGAGGGTATGTACCAGTAGCTATGTGTTTGATCTCTCTCTCTCTCTCGTGTTCTTGAGGTGGTACGATCTTGATGTATCGCGAGCTTTGCTATTATAGTTGGATCTTATGATGTTTCTCCCCCTCTACTCTCTTGTAATGGATTGAGTTTTCCCTTTGAAGTTATCTTTGAGTCTTTAAGGATTTGAGAACACTTGATGTATGTCTTGCGTGGGATACCCGTGGTGACAATGGGGTATTCTATTGATCCACTTGATGTATGTTTTGGTGATCAACTTGCAGGTTCCGCCCATGAACCTATGCATAGGGGTTGGCACACGTTTTCATCTTGACTCTCCGGTAGAAACTTTGGGGCACTCTTTGAAGTTCTTTGTGTTGGTTGAATAGATGAATATGAGATTGTGTGATGCATACCGTATAATCATACCCGCGGATACTTGAGGTGACATTGGAGTATCTAGGTGACATTAGGATTTTGGTTGATTTGTGTCTTAAGGTGTTATTCTAGTACGAACTCTAGGATAGATTGAACGAAAAGAATATCTTCATGTTATTTTACTACGGACTCTTGAATAGATTGATCAGAAAGAATAACTTTGAGGTGGTTTCGTACCCTACCATAATTTTTTCGTTTGTTCTCGGCCATTACTGACTTTGGAGTGACTCTTTGTTGCATGTTGAAGGATAGTTATGTGATCCAATTATGTTATTATTGTTGAGAGGACTTGCACTAGTGAAAGTATGAACCCTAGGCCTTGTTTCAACGCATTGTAATACCGTTTACGCTCACTTTTACCACTTGCTACCTTGCTGTTTTCATATTTTCAGATTACAAAAACCTATATCTACCATCCATATTGCACTTGTATCACCATCTCTTCGCCGAACTAGTGCACCTATACAATTTACCATTGTATTGGGTGTGTTGGGGACACAAGAGACTCTTTGTTATTTGGTTGCAGGTTGCTTGAGAGAGACCATCTTCATCCTACGCCTCCTACGGATTGATAAACCTTAGATCATCCACTTGAGCAAATTTGCTACTGTCCTACAAATCTCTGCACTTGGAGGCCCAACAAAGTCTACAAGATGAAGGTTGTGTAGTAGACATCGGGGCCCACAAGCGTGGCAGGGCGCGCCCCCAGGCTTGTGGCCACCTGGTGGGCCCCCTCTGGTAGTTTCTCTGCCCAAGAATTTTTATATATTCCAAAATAATTCTCCGTAAATTTGCAGGACTTTTGGAATTGTGCAGAATAGGTCTCTCAGATTTGCTCCTTTCCGGTTTAGAATTCCAGCTGCCGGCATTCTCCCTCTTCATGTAAATCTTGTAAATTAAGAGAGAAAAGGCATAAGTATTGTACCATAATATGTAATAACTGCCCATAATGCAATAAATATCAATATAAAAACATGATGCAAAATGGACGTATCAGGTCCCTTGTCGTGCACCCATCAGGTCCGACAAGTGCCGACGTGGGAAGTGAGGGCGACAAGACTCCTCCTACCGGCACGTCCATCCTCTCCTTCGGCGCCGCAACCAAGCGCACGTTAGCATGTGTCGGTGAAGGCGGAGCCTGCCTAGGCTCCGAACGGCGAAGAGAGATAGGGGGCAAGGGGGTCAAGGGCCTCCTGCCCGCAACTCCCCCTCCCCTCGACACCGGAGAGGCGCTGGGCAGACCCAACTGGCCTCTCGGAGACCTCTGGTCTCGGGCCCTCTGCCTGCTCGGCAACCGTCTCCAAGACCTCCTGTCTCGGGGCGTCGCCCGTCGCCGTCGTAGCGGGCACCATCAACATGGCGCCGGTCCCAAATATCTTTTGTCTCGGGGCGCCGTCCGTCACAGGCAGACAAGCCTTAGTCGGTACCGACGGCAACACTCGCTCCGACGGATCATTCGGCTCTACCCTATTATTCCATAGGGCATTATTGAATAATATAATAATATGGTTGTGTGCATCGCTTGATGCGGATCGGGTTCAACCTTCTTTTTAAAAGAACTATATGTGGTGTGAGAGTGTGACATGCATCACTCATTTTCTCTGTAGCCGCCCTGCTCGCGGCCCCATCGCCCTTGTGTGAGGAGGACTTGTTCTGCCGCTTCCTCGCCGTGGCCACCCGGGCCGCCGACGTCTAGCCCCCGCGGTGTTCTCCCTCTCCGCGGAATCTTCAACACGCCCTCTACCTGCCTGCGGTGCTGTTCTTATCCCCTTTCTCGCCTTTTATCGGTATTGCTCCATTGGAGAGGTTCGCCACTTCTCTGGAATTTGACTCCGTGCTTTGGTTGTAGCATCTAAGAGCGACAGAGTTTGCTCTTGCCTCATTTTGAAGTACATCTTAGGAGGTTCTGTTTTGCGCGCAGAGGAGGGATGTCTTGAATTTTCTTGGATGGATTCAAGAAGCCATTCTGAATTTTTACTTTTGCGGTTCCTAATCACAGGAGTCGTCAGTTGATTCGCTAGTGGCCCTGGATCTTGGAAAATGCCCTTCCGTTTATATGTACTCCCTCCGTTTCAAATTACTCTGTAGGTGGTAGCACGTGAGTGGTCAGACACAACAGAACAAAAAAGGAATAAATTTTAAGATATGCGCGCTTAGAAACGATTGGCCTTAAACTGTTTACATTATTGATGATATGTTCAAAAGGTGTGACAGTGACAACGAGTGGGCAAAGGGAATCCATGTTTGATTTCATTATTACTACCTTGGTACTATATTCCTCTGATTAGTATTGCAGATCTAAGTGCACTCAAGAAGGGATAGAAATGGCAATCTTGTTGTGGTCGAGCATGTATTCTTTATTATCCCATCCACTGCAGATTGCCGGATAGTTATTCTCTCAGTTGTGTTGAACCTTGTTGCCAAGCTGCCTCCTTAGTCTCCCATGGAGTTTTAGTCCACTTGACTTCTGTACTCTGAATCGTCTCAATCATGCTCAAATTTTCTTGTTGACACATGCTGAACTTGGCTGCCAAGCTAATGCCCTCTGTTTCCTCTCGATTTCCTGTCGGAATTTGGCTATATAATATTGGTGAAATCCATCGGTATCTTCTTCCACGTTCGTGTTAAATATCCCTTCATTTCACTTGTGAACACCTTCCTTGTTCAGAAGTAGAGTGTGAAGTTCCAAGCATGCTGCCAAACATGGAGGAGCCCCTTGTTGGAGGCAAGAGTGAGAAGACAGGAGGGCCAGGAGAGAGCCTCCTAGTGATTGAGGTCAAGAAGCAGCTGTACCTTGCCGGGCCTCTCGTCGTCGGAAGCCTCCTGCAGAACGTCGTCCAGATGATATCAGTCATGTTTGTCGGTCACCTCGGTGAGCTCGATCTCTCGAGTGCCTCCATCGCCACCTCCTTCGCCGGTGTCACCGGCTTCAGCTTGTTGGTATATATATATTATGTCGACTTTGTCTCTTACATATGTTGGACCTCCTGAACAACTAACATCAGCTTTCTTTGTTCATGATCATTTGAGGCCGGCATGTCCAGCAGCTTGGACACACTGTGTGGGCAAGCCTTCGGAGCAAAGCAGTACCATCTTCTTGGCATCTACAAGCAGAGGGCAATCCTTGTGCTCACTCCTCTGAGCGTCGTGGTTGCTGTGATATGGGCATACACTGGGCAGATCCTCCTCTTCTTCGGCCAGGACCCTGAGATTGCCATGGGAGCAGGGAGCTACATCCGTTGGATGATCCCAGCGCTGTTCGTCTACGGCCCGCTGCAGTGCCATGTCCGGTTCCTACAAACGCAGAACATCGTCCTCCCGGTGATGCTGAGCTCAGGTGTCACAGCACTGAACCATATCTTGGTGTGCTGGTTGCTGGTTTACAAGCTTGGCCTGGGCAACAAGGGTGCTGCCTTGGCCAATACAATCTCTTACCTGACCAATCTGCTCATCCTGGCTCTCTACATCAGGCTCTCTCCATCCTGTAAGAGGACTTGGACAGGGTTGTCAATGGAGGCGTTTCGCGACATCCTTAGCTTTTTGAGGCTTGCCGTTCCATCTGCTCTCATGGTTTGGTGAGTTTGAGTTTATCCTTCTCTAATTGCAGGTATAATTTTCCGTCGTCCATCTCCAATTGAATTTCATCCTACATTTATTTTACACAGTTTGGAGTGGTGGTCATTTGAGCTGCTTGTACTTTTTTCTGGATTTCTTCCAAATCCTAAGCTCGAGGCGTCGGTGTTGTCTATCAGGTGAGGTGTCATATGCATGGCTTATTTCACATCTGGATCGCCTTCGCCTTCTCTGATAGTAACAGCTCAACTTGCTGCAGTTTAAATACTCTTTCATTAGTGTTCAGAATCCCATCTGGGCTTGGTGCAGCTATAAGGTCAGACTGAACAACTTGAATTCATAAACCTGATTTTTGATCATATAGAGTACTTCAATGATACTCCTTCCGTAAAGAAATATAAGACATTTGAGATCACTGAAGTAGTGACCGAAAACGGCTTACATTTGTTTACAGAGGGAGTATTATCTATCTTACCATACGGAAAACCTGATATTCATTATTATCTTGCCTCTGTAGCACCCGTGTATCAAACGAGCTTGGTGCTGGGCGACCTGATGCTGCCCGTCTAGCGACCTATGTGATCATGGTTCTGGGTCTTGTATCGAGCGTATCGGTCGGTCTTGCTATCATTCTGGTGCGCAATTTATGGGGGTACGCATACAGCAACGAAAAGGAAGTGGTGGAATACATTGCCAGAATGATGCCAATTCTTGCCGTGACATTCTTGTTTGATGACCTGCAGTGTGTCCTTTCAGGTAAGTGCAGTGTAGGTGCTTCAGAGAAAATAAATTTGGAAATTATAAGGAGCCTGCATATAGATATAGGATGAACAATATCTGTGATCGGCGTTTTTCAGGTATCGTTAGGGGCTGTGGCTTCCAGAAGATTGGCGCGTATGTCAATCTCAGCGCGTACTACCTTGTCGGCATCCCCGCGGCTTTATATTTTGCCTTTGTGTACCACCTTGGTGGAATGGTACTTATTTTACTTATGTTATTATACAAAAAGCTCTAAGTTGACCTATATTCCTCATTTGACTTGAGGAAACCTCTGAAAAATGTCGTCATGAACTGTTAGGGGCTGTGGTTCGGATTAACCTGTGGACTTGTCGTGCAGACAGTGTTGCTCCTGTCCATCACCCTGCGAACCAACTGGGACAAAGAAGTAAGCGTGCGGTCATATTGTTTTGTGAGTTTTGTTATGTTGGCTTCTCAGTGATCATACTGCATTGTTGCTTTGGTAGGCTTTGAAGGCAAAGGACAGGGTTTTCAGTTCTTCCCTACCTTTAGACTTGGCAACATGAGACACACAAGACAAGATGCACAATTTTCTCAGGAAATTAGCCAGGGAGATGTGCATGGGGATAAGGAACCAACGAGGAATTGGTTGCTAAAATGGTGCTTCACTGGCATGTGCAATTCTTCACAGAAACATCTGGAAATAGGCGATCCGCTTTGGTAAAAACAATTTGGATACGGAAAAATAAAAATGTTAGGATGAGTAGAGGCGCAGTACTACCCTTGATAATGTAAGTAAGGGCAGGGAATAAAGTGTTTCTTCACTAGAATCCATAGTGTGGATCCAGGATTTCCTGAGAGGATTGATGAGATTATTCTCTTCACGGAAAGGAGGTTCCTCGTCAGCATTGCATATGCTTGGCTTTTGTGCTTGGTAGTGCATTTCTGAGGCATGAGGACGCTAGTGATTACGATTGAGGACCACTACGTATCTAGAAAAGGCTAAAAGTAATGTTCGCCAGGACAAATAAAACAAGGAGACGACGTTGAGACTTTGCAGAAATGTGCTTCATGGGCAAACGGCGGTGACAAAAGTGTTTATCATCTTGGCTGGATGATTTTGAGCTTTCGTGATCGTAGTAGTAGCGTGGCCGCCCCCACGTGAGTCGGCAAAACTTGGTGTTGGTGCGGAGGTGCCCACCATGTATTGGACGGAGAACGCTCCTGGCCCGTTGTGTCCCTGATCTAGTGCTTTCTTTCTCTTTTGACATCATTCCTGATCTAGTGTTAGTGGCATCGCTGCGCACTATGGTTAATGGGGAGAAGACTAGAATAAAAACACAGGGTGTGCAAAAATGGAGTAAATAGCATAAAACTACTAGTTTACATGCTAGGGTTCCAAAAAACTATCACTTTTTAATTTTTCTCAGAAAGCTACCAGTCGCGCGGTTCGCTGTTTCAAAAAACCCAAAACGCCCGTGACTAGCGATTGAACCATTTTTCTGACCGCCCGGACCCACATGTCAGGCCACCTGGCCACGCGCGCTCACGGCGCGGCGTTGACGGCCGTTAGCCCGTGCGGCCCGGTCGGAACTGGGGTAAATAAACCCCCTCGGTCGGTCGGGCGCTCCTGCTCACTCACTCTCTCCCTGCTCGCTCACTCCCCTGCTCTCACTCCCCTGCTCCAGTACGAGCTCGCCGCCGCTCGCCGTCTTTGAGGTGGCTCGCCGTTGACCTCCTCGCCACCATGCCTTCCTGGAACGACGAGGAAACTAGCTCGGAGGAGGAGTGCGAGGTCGTCAGCATGGACATGGGACTTATGGTAAGTTCTTTGCCACCTAGGGTTAGGGTTAGGTGCTAGTAGGCCTAGGCTACCGCCATGGATCTTGCTAAGTGTAGTGTTGCTGTTGTAGGATTCTTGTTCAATAGTGAGGCTGGGGTTTGATTGTAGGATTGATGTAAGCTAGGGTTCATCTCAGTACAGTGTTAGGGTTCATGTTGAGTTGGGGATTTTTTTAGTGTTCATGTTTAATGAAGCGTGCAAGTATATTCTGGTGTTGAGTGCAGATTGAAACTAGTGTTTGCTGGTTATTTTGGTTGCTGGAGGAACCAGACACCACTGTGGAGCTCCTTTTCTGTGGCCAACTTGAGCTTGCTCATCCCAAGTGCATTCTGCATCAAATGAGGCCTATTAAGCGTGTTGCTTTTGAAGGGCCTTTAACAGGAAGGCGTTTCTATGGCTGCCCAGTCCAGGTTAGATGGCAATAAACTTTTCTGCTATGTATGGTCACTGATGATTGATATGATGCAACACTTTGTTTGATATGATGCCAATAAACATTTTTCTGCTATGTATTTTTGTTACTTTGGAAACTTAATCATGGCATTATAATAACTTATCATATCTCATTTATGTTATTCATTGTTAGAAATTATCAAGTATATACAAGTTAATCATGGAACTGAAATAAGCTCCTAGTCCATTTGTAATAACTTATCACATTTATAAATGCAGGAAAATGGTGTGAATTGTGGTGTTGTAGAGTGGGTTGATGGGCCTTGGCCGACTGTTCTTCAGAGATGTTTGTGCAAGCTATGGGAGATGTTCCATGAGCAGAACTTTGGAAGGGTACAGGACAAGGAGAAGTTTGAGAAGGAGTTGGCCAGGCTTAAGAGTGAACATGAAAGGGAGTTGGCCAAGCTTAGGACTGAAAATGACAAGCTTTGCATTGAGTACACCAAGCTTGTTGATGATGTATCCAAGATGTTTGATTGGCATGATGGTAGGGTGGACAAGAAGGTGCACCAGAAACAAGTGGAGGAGGAAGAACTTGAGAAGAAGAAGAAGGAGCTAGAGGAGAAAGCTATGTTGGAGGTGCAGATGGAAAAGCTCAAACTTGCAAAAGAACAGAGGTGCATTTTGCAGAGCCAAGCTGATATCATTAAGAACACCAGGAAGGCTATGAAGGATGTTCAAGTTGATAGAGATGTTCTTAAGAAGGAGAAGGCAAAGCTTGAGCTTGTTGTTGTTGAGCTGCTGAAAGAAGGGTATGGCAGCAAGGAGAAGTTAGAGCAAATCAAGGCCATCCTTGAGTCTTGAAGTGGCTTTGATATGTTGGTGAAGTAAGTACATCCAAAGGCCTTTATATAAGGATGTGGCCTGGCATGACTGCAAGTGATTATGAGTGTACATTTTGAGGGAATGTGAAGTTTAACCTAGTGTAAGAACCTTATTTACTATGTTGTTAAGTTGTAATGGATCACCTATGCTATTAAGTGTTGTAATGGATCTCCTATGCTATTATGTAGTGGAAAATGGATCTCTTATGCTACTAAGTTGTGAAAATGGATCTTGTATGCTATTAAGTGTTCAACTTGATCTTCTATCTTTTAGATGTTATATGTTAGCCTACATATATTATTTCTGTGAGTAATTGGGCTTAGTGGCCCACTATTCTCTGACCAAATGCAACCCTAGGCCTACTAAACCCACCCCATCCATCTGTCAATATAAACCCCTCCCCACCCCCACCCTTTCCCAGTCACTCCACCAGCCGCCACCCAAAAGAAACCCTACAGATGGATCCTGACATGGGAGATGTCACAGAGGAGGAGGGGGAAGCTGTGGATGTTAGGACAGCAGCAGCAACACAGAGGAGGAGGAGGCGCAGGCAGAGGGCACTAGAGGCGACCCAGGATGAGCAGCAAGAGGAGTTCAACCGCCGACTCTCCGACAAGGTACTGGAGAAGTGCAATGACGAAGAACTAGAGCTGGTTTTCACTGGTGGCAGGGGAAGGTCATTCATGGAGATCATTAGGTGGGCAAGGATGAGGGCAGTCATGGCTCCTCATCCAGCAACTAGGGCCAAGTGGGTCCGTTTCTTCGAGCGATATGACTGATATGTCAATCTCATCTCATCCATCTATATACCTATCTATCTATTTTTCTATGTTGGTGTACTATGTAAGATCTATTCTATGTAATAAGTGGTGTTTGATGCTACTCTGAACCAATGTATCTATGTATTTATGCTACTCTCAATGAATTTATGCTACTTTCAATGAAATGTACTAACTGAATTCACTGACAGAAGATACACTCACTGAAATGTACTGACTGATTCAACAAAGGAATCTTTGTCTGAATGAACAAACTGCACAGTAGTTATTACAAACCATGGTAGTTCAACTGACTGAGTATCTCTGAAACAAAATAAAGTTACAAACCATAGTAGTTATTACAGACCATAGTAGACCCAAATCCATCCAAGAGCTCAAGTTACAAACCATGGTAGTTCAACAAACAGAACCATGCCAAATGAACTCAAGTTACCCAAATCCAAGAGCTAGTTACCACTTGCATAAAAATAGTCTTTCAGCCTCCCACTTGGCTTCCTGATCCTCTTTGACCCCTCCTGGACAACAGTTGAATTTGGTTGCCTTGGTGCAATGAAAGTTCTTCTCTGGACACTTGAAGATCCGGTGTTCTTTGCTGGAGAAGATGTAGATGATCTGGTGTTCTTAGCAGGAGAAGAAGTGTTAGTCCTGCTCCTCTTAGCTGGTTGTGCTTGTGCTGTAGCTGCTGGAATAGTTGAAGCAGCCCTTTTTCTTGCCCTAGGCCTAGAATTAGCAACTGGAGCTGGTGAAGGTGCAGAAGGTGTAGCTCTTGCTATAGCTGGTCTTGCTTCAGGTGTAGTAGCAGCAGGTACTCTTGGAGGCCTCTGAGCATTTGTAGCCATAGAAGAACCAGCTTGAGAGTAATTTGCTCTATTTTCCTACACAATTAAGAAACATTGTAAGAAAATGAACAATGAAAAGAGACAATGAAATGAGACATGGCCTCAAATGACCTGGTGCTTGTTCATCCTCATCTGAAACTGGGAAAATTATATGCTTGTATGTTTCACAGTACATGGGCTTTCTGAAGAAGTCATTGACAAAGTCTTCAGGATGTAGCTTCACTTTCTACATTGCAGCAATGGAATGACTGCAAGGCACAACAGTCATGTCCCACCTCCTACAGTCACATGTATGGTTGTTCAAGTTAACACAATATGTGTGCTCAGATCTACTAGTCACCTGCCAGATGCCTGGACCTGCCATGTATGCATCACAATACTTAGCCCACTTCTTGCCTTCTTCTAAAATTTCTGAGTAGGTTGGTGTAATCTCCCATCTACATGACTCTGTTTTCTCTCTGGTTTTCTGAAACTTGATCATCAACTTTGTTCTTATGCCCTCTAGCATAGTCCTGATTGGCTTGTTCCTAACATCCAATATCATTCTGTTGAAGACTTCACTGAGGTTGTTAACAACCAGGTCAGTTTTGCAAACAGTATCCATTTTATATCTTGCCCATGTATGGTCTGGTATCTGTGACAACCACCGCCAAGCTTCAAAACTTTCTTTCTTCAAATTTTCCATCCCTTTTTCATGACCACTCTTAGTGAAGGAATAGGCAGCCTGATCTAAGTGTTTCTTGAGTTCCTCCCCTCTAAAACCACCAAATTGAAAGTTGGCATATATATGTCTAAGACAGAACCTCTGTGGGGAGTCAGGGAATACATCATTGATTGCATTCAACAATCCCTGTTAATTATGAATTAATGATGGCTTAGAATGATGGATAAGTATGATAGTCAGGGAATACATCATTGATTGTATTCAACATACCTTTTGCCTGTCAGGCATAATTGTGTACTTGCCAAACTTGTTTCCACTTCCAATAGCAATTCTCAGCTGTGTGAGAAACCATGTCCAGTTGTCTGTGTCTTCCTTGTCAACAACACCAAATGCAATGGGGAAGATGTTGTTGTTCCCATCCCTGCCAGTAGCTGCCAATATTTGCTGTCCAGTGCTGAGCTTGATGAAGCAACCATCTAAACCTGAAAATATGATCACATTAGTTGTAAATAACATGAATGCAACCATCTTAGATATATGTGTAAGGATCAGGTACCTATAAATGGCCTGCATCCATTGAGAAAGCCCTCTTTGCATGCAAAAAGGCAGTAGAACATGTAGTTGAACCTAGGGGTAGGAGCTGGATTTTCTAGGTCATCTTTGGTTGTCACTATGCATCTACTGTCTGGATTAGTATCTAACACACACTGTAGATAGTCCCTTAGTCTGTGATATTGGAGTCTGTGATCTCCTTGCACAACTTCAACTGCTTGCCTCCTTGCCCTATATGCCAAGCTTTTAGGCACATGAACACCAAATGTTTTCTTTGTGTATGACATAATTGTCTCAACACCAGCTCCAGGGTTTGATCTAATGGTATCCTCACAAACCTTGGCAACCCAGTTTACTGTAACTTTGGTGCTCTCTCCACTTGCTCCACAAGTGTGGTCCAAATTCATCTTCTTGATGCTGAAAGTAGACTCATTTGCTATTCTAGAGGCCACTATATAAAACTGACAACCTTGCTTTCTATCAGAGCACCAAGCAATAACCCTAGTTGGTTCATTTTTGTGATACTCAAAATTCCTAAGTGTCCTAACATGGAAATTTCTTAGTGCTTCTCTGAACTCCACAACATTTAGGAAGCACAAATGCAATGCAAACTGCTCATGTGCATCAGGGACTGATGGATCATACCACCTCCTCTCCTTCCTCTTCTTCAACCTTCTCTTCCTACCAGAAGGCAGCCTTGGAACTTCTTCTTCATCACTAAGACTAAAATCATCTGGAAAGCAGTATTCATCAGGTTCAGGAACCCAATCTTCAAACTTGATGTGTTCAGGCTCACTGTGTGACTTGCTAGTTGGGCCTGGATTTCTGACAGGATTAAGCTTCTTTGCTCCTTTCTCTAGTACATCTGAGGGTTCTTCATGTTCAGAAAGGATTTGGTCTTCCTCCCAAAACTCAGAAGGTTCTGAGTTTGCTCCACAATAGTGATCTGCAGGTTCTTCCTCTCCCCTAGTCTTCTGGCTTGTCCTTGTGCCTGCCTCATCTTCACCCCTACACCAAGCCTTGTATGATATATTCTGCCCTTTGTAATCACCCCTAAAAAACTCAAAATCTAAAGAGGATTTGTCCATCTCATCTTCATCTTCATCTTCATCTTCATCATGTTCTACTTCTACATCTTCTTCTTCTTCCACAACATTTTCCCCTTGTTGAAATTACAACTCTGTTGTGTGTTAAGATAGGGCTCCTTAGGGATTGCTGCTGCCAAAGTTGCATTAGAGAGTGGATACAGGACCCCTTGTTGGGAAACACTATAAACAACAGGTTTACCAACATGATCAATGGGGATCTGCTCCTCAAGCATGATGTGATCCATGTTAACATCTGCTAGGCTTGGATCAGTAGGCTTTCTGACAGTGATGTTCAGGATCTTCTTATCAACAAACCAGTCAAGCATGTCCTCTAATGCCTCCTCACTATCCAGGACCTCCACCCCTCCAAGCCCTTTCCCTCTTCCTTTACATAAGTCAGACAAGCATCCATTCCATAACCCTCCAACTCAGCCAATGCTAATATGGTCAGATAACTAATGTCTGAAGAAACTGAATACTTTCTCTCCATGTTATCTGTTCCTTGAAAATGTAGCCTCATGTCTCAAATCTCATCATCTAAGCTGTAGGATTAAATTGACAAACAATTAATTTTTAACTCACTAAAACTTTAAACAATGACCAAATGTACTGAACATTACTGAACTTTCTTCTAATTACAGTGAATGCACTGACCAAATGAACTAACCAAATGCACTTTCTTCTGAACTGACTTAACCAATAAAACAATGTACCATGCCAAGAACAAACAATTACTAACCTTAGTTCTAAATTGAACTAAAGGACCCAGAAATTTGTAATTTGAACTAAAGGTATGAAGTGCTAGAAATTTCTTACCTCACTCCACCAAAGGATGAAGCCCAAGTGTGGCCTCCTTCTGGATCCGCATGGATGGACTTCGCCACTGCCCTAGCCGCGCGGACTGCCGGATCTGAGCACGCCGGATCGACCTCAGCCGCGGGCGGTGATGGCTGCTGCAACCGCTGCGCCGGGAAGCTCGAGCTGCCTCGCTCTGGGGCCACCTCTGGATGTCCACCGCCCTCCTGGTCGGTGACGCCTTGGCTCAATAGCTCGCCACCGACGGCATTTGGCTGCGCCGCCGCCATCGCCAACCTAGGTCACTGCGGGGGAGAGGGGAGAGGAGGGGGAGACTGAGAGAGAGTGCGGCCCGACCAGCTCCTTTCGTTCCGATCGGACCGCACGGGCTAACAGCCGTCAATGGCCGCGCTGTGAGCGCGCGCGGCCAGGTGGCCTGACATGTGGGTCCGGGCGGTCAGAAAAACGGTCCAATCGCTAGTCATGGGCGTTTTGGGTTTTTTGAAACAGCGAACCGCGCGACTGGTAGCTTTCTGAGAAAAATTAAAAAATGGTAGTTTTTTGGAACCCTAGCCTATAAACTAGTAGTTTTATGCTATTTACTCGCAAAAATGAGATGCATGTCCCTTAAAGTCCGCCACATTGGTCCAGCAGGCGGAAATGATGCTATCAAGACAGCTCAACATGGACAAAAATGTAATTGACCCTTTTAGTATCGGTTGCATGTGTTCTACTCCCTCCGTCCCATAATAAGAGTGTTTTTGACATTACACTAGTGTCAAAAACACTCTTATATTATGGGACGGAGGGAGTATTTAGTACTAGTAGTTTATTGAACACTTCCGGTGTTTTGGTTGTTTTCTCTACTATCTTACGCTAATGTGGAAGGCACATTCTACACTAGTTTCGATGGCATTTTTTTCTACTGTGTTTTTGCACTAATGTGTACTCACTTTTTTTAATATTGCATTTTACATGAGGTGTTTTTTTTTCACTAGACTACACCCATGCTTATTGATTGCAGCTTTGGTATGTTTTTTAGTGTGGTGAGTCAAGTTGCTAGTTCACCTTACCGAGGCTAGCAAGCACAATTAACTCATTACCGTAGTTAAATGTGTATATTTTCATTAGGGCATCTCCAATGCTAATTCTCAAACCACCCATAACCATCCGGACTGCGCGGCTCGAACGTGTTTTCCATCCAACGTGAAAATATATCGATCTGCCGATTGGTCCGGACGTGCATTTTCTCGCAAAATGGAAACAAACCGAGGGGCTTTGTGGGAGTCCAGACAACTGTCACGCCCGCTTCTGACTACCCCACCAAAAAACCCTCTCCCGCGCACGCACACATTCCCGCCCGATGTCAGCTGCCCGCATTCATGCCGGCCCAGAGCGAACGCGACCGCTCACTGAAACCGACATTAAAGTGGCTCATCGGCCGAGAGCGCCCCGCGCTGCTCGCCCGCTACGCACGCCTTCTCTCTGCATTTAAACGTCATCCGTCTACCCGTCTACCTTCATTAAACCGACGTGTGTGCCGAGAAACCTACTCCGGTGCCCCGAGTGCCACGCGCCCATCCCTGTGCCGGCCGACATTAAACATCTCTTAGGCTGTTGTTAATACAAAATGTGCCGAGGAACCTACTCCGGTGCCCCGAGTGCCACGCGTCCATTCCTGTGCCGGCCGACATTTATCATCTTGTTGTTTAAAGTGTCTGCGCTAGGATGTTGTTAACCTCACCGACAAAAAGAACCAACACATGATTCGATGGTTACCAGAGTAGTTATACCATAATCTCAAGGATCAAACCCTATGTATGATGTCCATGTGTCTTGTTTAAACGGAATGTTCCGGTGAGAGACAACATTCAGTCGATTTTTTGTCCAAAAGGACCCCCTGCCGAACGCTATTGACAAAAAAGACTACCTACGGATAAAAATGTCAAAAAAGACCCCCTCACCAGTGGCGGCAGGCGCGGCAGGTGACACGTGTCACCTGCCGCCACACCAGGAAGCGGCGGGCCCGGCCGCCACGACAGGAGGCGGCCGCGCGCGGTATAACAGATTCGGCACAGTGCAACGTAACGGGCGAGGCCAGGTGGGCCACGCCACCACTGGCTGAGGCGGCCACTGCTGCCCATGCCGCGCCCAGGCCGACAGCAGCATCTTCACGGGAAGCGAGGCGCGGGCCCGGCCGCCACCGGGTGAGGCGGCAGCGCGCATGCGGCCCAACAGCCCCTGACGGCGCTGATTTCTACGGCGCTGATTTCTATGACAGCGACCTGACGACGCTAATTTGGACGGCCTGCTGCAGTGCGTGATTTCCGCAGATGCTTTGTAAATTGGAATCTGATTCCTGCAGCCTGCGTGATTTCCGCTTCTTGCGACACCCGAGAGCGGTGTAGTTGCTGCGTGTGATGAGACACCGCAATGCTGGAATCCGAGGCTTCGGTAGCTGAGTGTACCTCGTTCTGCCGACAATACAGTGCTCCTCCTCTTTATATACGCACAACCGCGGCTGCGCATACACTCTCTCGAATATCTCTCCTTGCCTTCACTGCCTCTCTACTCTGTCTAAGTCTACAAGAATACACAGAAGGAAATACTTGGTAGCTACTTTCACTCGTGATTTTGGCCGATTTAGAGTTGGTTTTCGAAGATGGTGAAGTTGAAGAAAAGATAGATTAAGGTAAGATCTATCCATTTTTGTTGGTTTTGTTTGCATGCATGATGTTTTTGTTCTGTTTGATTAGTTCCTAAGTGTGTACTCTATGTTGTTTTAGGCATTATTTCAGCACTTGGAGGAGTCATTTGGAGTTTCTGGAGTAGGATTTGCCGTGCTAAGTGAAGTACGAAGGGGGAGATCAAGGTATGAGCTTTGCAATACATGGATTTTTTTGTGATGCACGGTGGTAATTAGTTAGTCATTTAGCTCGTCATTAGCTATGTGATGTTAGTGCTTAGAGGTTCGGAAAAAATTCAAACGACGGATACAACATTTAAACTATTTTTTTGATAAGAGTAGGTTGAAGATGTTGTATCAATGTTAGTTGCATACATTTGTATTGACATGCGAGAAGCTCTTAATACGGTAATTAAGAAAAAATTACACTGTAATTGTTCATTGCATGTGGTATGATATTTCATGTGGTATGTTTATTAATAAGTCTATGGTTAGGAAATCGTAGGTCTACTTTGTTATGTCACAATAATCTAAATTTTATATGTTAAGATTAGGTGGTAATGTACTTAATGATAAATGTAATTAGGTAAAATAATTCATCTTAGTAGCAAACAAGGAGGAGATGACGTGATTGAAGAAATTGTGTTACCATCTTCGCTATCCCTTTTGAGATGATGACCACATACATGCAAGTGCTATTTTCATACTTTTGATAGCAGAAAGAAAAATCCGTGTGTAATATTGATGTTCATGTGATAATAGGTTGACTCTGTTCATATATTACTGGTGACGGATATTTATTCGAACTATTTGGACGCTTAATTGCATTTGCAAGCACATCCATATTGGACCTAAGGTATAAAATGACGCCGTAATTTTGTTAATATTTTTTATATTGATGTACTGTCATGCCGCTGCAAATATTATTATTTGTAAATAAATGAATTTTATCGTATGATATGAAAAACATTATATCATGCCAGAAGAAATTAGATATTTTACTCATATGATATTTAAATGTTATTATCGTAATATTATGTTTAGTGGTTGTTTGGATAGCGAGTACTTACCCTCAGTTTTGTCATAACCTGTTGTAAGGAAATTATGTAGAAAACCATATTTTACTAAAAGTCGTTTTTCCAGAAGCTAAGTTTTTGCATGTTACGAGAACTATTTTAGGATATTTTTGGGGTAGTTAGAGAAAAGCAAACAGAGTTTTAGTTTGTTACGCTCATAGACAAATTTGAGAAAAATAGATCTTTAAATACCCGTTAACCAAACAACCCCTTAAAGTCTAAGGAAATGATTCTAAAAACAAACCGAATATTTATAACGAAAATACGGTTATTATTTTAGTCATAAGATATGTAAATATTGTCATCGTTACTAAATGTTCAGTTACTAATTATTTGAAATGTAAACATGTATGTTGGTTAGGTACTATGGAAAATTTAGTAGTATACTATGGGAACGTCTTACGCGACGGTCCATGCGGGGTGGATGTGTCCTTCTGTGAGTCGACTACAGTAGTGGTGAGAGACATGGTCAACGTGGGTTACGCAGCTGTTAGAAGGTGCATCCGAGCGGTGTTTGGCCCAGTGATGCAGGAAAAAAAATGACAATGGAGGCCTTCGTCGTTGACGGAGGAAATGATGGGACAGTTGCCCGTTGGGGTTTGCGGCCTGTCACAGGTGATCGGTCGTGGGGGTCGTACATGAGGTTTGCAAGCAATCCCAATAACTCAATGTATGGTCAGCCGATGGTGTATGTGGAGTTCATTTCAGTCACTGATGTTGCCGGATGCAGTAGCAGGGGTGGTGAGGTCGAGTTGGCCATCACATCAGCCCCTAGCATCGGCCCATCGGAACCGACGGGCGGCCAGCCTGTGTATGACACAAGATATTGGTCGGCGGCCGTTGACATGAGCGAACACGTGGAGGGATTGCCAGAGGCGCTAGATGATGATGATCATTCTTCTGCGTCTTCGGAGTCAAGCGGAGAAGAAGATGTTCCTCCTCAGAGGGCGGTCGCGGCGGCACTGCAACCTGGGTTTTTACAGGATATGAGCATCCAACGAATTTCACTCTGCTTCTAGCCTAGGAGCGGGAAGCCTGGAGGTTGGGCAAGTTTTCCCAGATAAGAAGTCTGCTTACCAGGCAATGGGTAGCTATGCAATCGGCATCCACCGCTAGCATAGAGTGAAGCAGTCTGATAAAAAAGAGTTGAAGGTCATATGCATCCACACCGCGAAAGGTTGCCGCGGAAGAGTTCTCGCTAGACTGAAGCCTGGGGTATGTCAGTCATGGCATATCACAAAAATAGTGGAGCATACCTGTGAGCAAACTGGGACTCTTTCAGATCACTGCAATGTGACAGCAAAATTTGTGGCACAGACGATGGAAACAATTGTGCAGGGAAGTCTCAACATTAGTGTTAGGGCTCTGCAAAAAGATGCAGAGGATCTAATTGGATTCCCTGTTAGCTACAGCAAGGCTAGGCATGCGAAGGAAAATATATTCAAGAACTTGTATGGTACCTATGAGGAGGCATATTCTTATGCCCCTAGAATGCTTCATCAAATAGCAAGTGCTAATAGGGGGACTCAAGTTTGGCGGAGAGAACGTCCAAACCCAATGAACCCGGGTGAGCTAATCCTGGACCGCTTATTCTGGGCATTCGCCCAGACTATACAAGCCTTCAGGCACTGTCGCCCGGTATTATCTGTTGATGGTACCTTTCTCACTGAAAAGTACAAGGGCACACTATTGGTGGCGATTGCAGCGGATGCAAATAATCAACTTCTTCCTATTGCATATGCATTGGTCGAGAGCGAGAACAAAGATAGCTGGTTGTGGTTCCTGAGCTGCGTGAAGATTGGTGTCGTGAAAGAGCGTAAAGGTGTTTGCATCATTTCTGATTGCAACACTGAATTATTAAGCGCTCTTGAAATAATTAAGGTGTCGGAAGAAGAGTGGGGCTGGCCCGATCTAGAGGGAAGGTGGTGCATGAGGCATTTGGCAGCAAACTTTTACTCCAACTTCGAAAACCAGGATTGGTTCAAGTTATTCAAGAGGATGTGCATGCAAAAAACTAAAGCCAAAATGAATGCGATATGGGCAGGTATCAATGGTGAGATCGACCGCGCGGCCTTGCCGCAGAGAGAAGACCGGAGGGGTCGTAGGACGGCCATAAATTTGAGCCAGTGGATCACCGAGAATTGCCCTCATTTGGAGAAGTGGGCACAGGCTCACGACACCGGGGCTCGGTATGGAATAATGACCAGCAACATGTCAGAGGTGTACAATGGTGTTCTTAAAGGGGTGCGAGCACTGCCTATCACAGCCCTAATTGAAGAAACTTGGAACCGGACCCTGTCATACTTTGCAGACAGGGTCACCGTCGCCAAAGCACAAGTTGAATTGAACAAGCCATGGTTCGAGAAGATGCAAAGACATCTGGACGAGAAAGCAAAGAAGTCCCAAAGTCATGGCTGCAGGAAAGTGGACGCACTTAGGAATAAGTGGGAGGTCAATGTGCGAGCCAAGTACGTTAAGGGTCACCACAGAGGATCAAAAAAGCAAGCTGTCACCCTTGGCTCAACCTCCTGTGAGTGCACTTGTAATAAGCCCAAGCTTGAGGGCTACCCTTGCAGTCATGTGCTCTGGGCGGCTGTTGTTCAAAAAATCAGCTTCGAGCCATACATATCGCCGTACTTTAACATGTACAATCTGTACAACACTTGGAACGGTGAGTTCTGGGCTTGGGGCATTGATATGAACTACAAAATGTTGTGGCCAGATGGGCCGAAATGGGTTCCGAACACCGACTTGATGAGAACCGCAAAGGGACGACGTCAGTCTAGGCGTCATCGCAATGACATGGACCATAGCCAGATGGGAGAACCAAGGCGATGTCGCGTTTGCAGGTGTCCTGGACATTCACGCAAAGACTGCCCGTATCGAGCCAACAACAACGCATAATGTTGATATATATGTACTCGCCATGTCTATTTATATTTCTACTCGTTATGTGTACTTATATTGAATTTAAATTCATTCTCTTTGTATTATTGTACTCCTGATGTTAACTTCAGATAATTAATGTAAATCGTATCTCTTTGTATTTTTTAAGTTAATTTAGATTTGCATTTGTATTTCTGTCTTCCTCGTAATTTATATTTGTATGTTTGTGTGCAGGTTATGGGTGAAGTGCCAGTGCTTTTGCAGGGGCCCCATGACGCCGGGCACCGTTGCCACCTATTTTTGAAACCAAATACTAAGCATGACTATCGGCCTTTCAGACTTCGAACCATAAAAAAAACATGGCCAATACACAATCATTTCCTTGCTCACCTTGACGCTTATGGACTACAAGGTTTTGCTAGGCTCACATCATGCGACGACCAAGTACGTTCGGACCCATCCCTTTTGACATCCCTCGTTGACCGGTGGAGACCTGAAACCCACACCTTTCACTTTCGTTTTGGGGAGCTTGCACCTACACTGAAAGATGTTTCTATGATCACTGCTCTACCAATTAGAGGTGAGCCGATAGTCTCTCCACGAGTGTCTCCATCTTGGGCATTAGATATAGCAGCCCGTCTTGGGATGGAAATGCCAGAATCACAACGTTCTGGTAACCCTCGGGGCATCCCACTCGTCTGGCTTCGTGATAACTTTCTTAATTTATCTAGCTTCGCCAATGAGGAGACGAGAAAAAGACATCTGTTTGCATATTTGTTGTGGCTCCTCGGGAATCTATTTCCAAATTCACATGGGGACGTTGTTGTCCCTGGTCTCATCTACATTGCAGAGAATATGGTAGATGAACCTTTACCCGAGCAGCCAAAATACAGCTTCGGTTCTGCCATGCTATCTCATACATACAGAGGCTTGTGTGATGCCACGCAAAAAACCTCTTTCGCACAAAAAGCTCCATTACTTTGTGTCGCCTATGAGTTTCTACAGTTGTGGTCCTGGGAATACCTCCCTGTAGGACGACCTCGTATAGTACAACCCATATACCCATATGACTTTGGCGAGGGTGCTAGCGCAACTATGGCCACCAGGTGGACAAAGGCACGGAAACGTTGGTCTCCAGATATTGCGAAAAATTGTTACCCTATGTACCACCAGCAGTTTGAGATACTTGATGAGGCAGAAGTCACATGGAACCCGTGGACTCAGGACCAGCTAAAAATGGTCTTTGATGCTCGACACTTCACACCAGGCATGTTGACCGATAGTGCATTCTGGCTGACTCGCTGCAACTTATTGTTCCTGTGGTGTGTTGAACCTTACAACCCAGAGCGTGTAATGAGACAGTTCGGTCTCTATCAAGAAATTCCACCACCTTTTCCCAGACGTATCGATGAGGAAACACATAAGTAAGATGTGACATCCCTAAATAGTTAGTGTCATTTTTAATTTACTAAACTCACACTTTGTTACATAATTTGCAGGCTAACCAATATGGGCAGGGGTTGGAGTTTATACGATTGGAGGGAAGAGAACAGTGAATGGGTACACAAGTGGACAAATGAAGCGCTAGCAGATATAGTGCGTCAACTTAGGTATATTTTATGTACATTATTTTTTTATGATGATCATACGATGCGTGAAGATGCTTTGCTTTCATCACAACGGTTTATGTAATTATTTAATTTTGCAGGCCGTACGATGGAAGTACAGATCAAGCGTACAAGCAGTGGTACTGCATGAACACACGTGCTAGCCTGGCCAGTCAGCCAGCTACTATACCAACACATCTCACACAAGAGGAGCAGGCGCGGAGACATGTTGAGCTGCATGCAGCTTACTATCGTGACCACCTGGTAATCACTTGTAACTTTTTTATGTCCATCATTTCATAATCATTGGAACTAAATAACATTCAAATATTGTTCAGCTTGAAAATGTCAACGAAGTAGGGCAGATGGCTACGGATAGCATGCCGGCCCAGGGCCCATATCGCAAGACATTCCAGAAACTTTTGCAACAATTCGTGGCAAAGAAGT
Source organism: Triticum aestivum (assembly GCF_018294505.1). Lineage (NCBI taxonomy): Eukaryota > Viridiplantae > Streptophyta > Magnoliopsida > Poales > Poaceae > Triticum > Triticum aestivum. The sequence goes on from NC_057797.1 coordinate 465,312,681, forward strand.
TCAGATGCGGTAGAGGCGACGACGTTGCCACTGGAGCATACATGCCGGTAGCGAGGTCAGCCAGACCGAGTGCGGCACCATCGTCCAGACCGAGCGAGGCGCGTACGAGCCATGAGCAATGGGGGGAGGGTCCGAGTACTAGAACGACATTGCCACGACATGACTCATCTCTGCCACTGCATCGCTCTTCTTCGATGCAGCTTCGTCAGGGGCAAACATCTCAGGACCATGGCACGGGCTTGGATTCGATGCTCGAGCAATTTCTTTCCCCTAACCCATATGCGTACACAGGATATGATGCATACACCCAAGGTGAGGGATCTCAGCCATTTCTCTCCACGCGAGGGATCCCCATGCCCGAGGAGACTCGTGTACCAGATTTAAACCAGCACCAAGTACAATGGCCAGACAGTATAGGAGAGGGATATGCTCAGGTAGTCATGTTTACATCTCAATGCATTTACAATGATATCATATATTATCCTCTAACAGTTTGTTTAAAATGTTTCTATGTGCAGGACACACCTGATGTTAATTGGGGCGATGAGAACACCCAACGCGGCGTCAACACAGGCCTCCGAGGAGCATCACATGATCATGGCGTCAACACAGGCCTCCGGGGAGCATCACATGATCTTGGCGACACGGTTACATCATTAGTTACAGAGTTCTTCGGAGGGGATGTTATTGGCCCATCTTTTATCCCCCGGAGTCACAACCATACGCCTACAATTACGCTTCAGGTTCGCAACAAGGATTCGCGACTCCACCACCTACGCAGGACTCGCAGACACATGAAGCCGAAGTGGAGTACGGCCGCGGTCTTCGTGTGACCCGGTCACCTAATCGCTTGTCGCCTTCCGGTCGTAAGGAAAGGCCAGGTGGTCGTCGTTAAGTAGGGTGATTCATCTATGCACGTGCGCGACCCATTGTATCTATATATGTGTGTATCAGACTTTTCGATTTGAACATCTATGTTTGCTGAAATAAAAATGCACCAGTCAACGCTTTCCCCTCAATATTTTCAGGCAACGCTTTCCCCTCAATATTTTCCCGCCAACGCTTTCCCTCCATATGTTCCGCCACCCGTTTCCCGCCAACCCCTTCCCGCCATATCTTCCCGCCACTCGTTTCCCGCCATATGTTCCCGCCAACCCTTTCCCGCCATACTGCACTCGTTCTTTCCCGCCATTTTCTCCTCTCTACCTATAAAACCCCCTTCAGACGGAGGTGGATAAGCATTCGAGTGTAGTGTAGTCGAGATGTCCCATTATCCTTTCGATCGTAGTTTTCACCCTGGGATGAGCAGGACTCTTCTGAGGCTAGCTACCGATTTCAGGATGGACAATAGGATAGTTCCATGGGACGAACTCACCGGTAGTGACACCATAATGAATGAGTTGGCTCACCAATTACGTAGGTCTGGGTGGCCTGAAAGGACCTATGAGGAGGTATGTAAAGAACTTCTTAGGTTGCATGCAAGGTGGAAGAATGTAGTGGAGCCGAAGAGTGAAACTTTCAGAAGGACTGCAGAAATGCATCCATTTTTATGGACTGAGGAGAGCGAGGATGAAGATGATATCTTCATGCCGCCGCTTCCGGGTGCTGCATCATCAAAGGGCAAGAGTTCTGCATCGTCTAAGGGCAAGAGTACTGCATCCTCGAAGAGCAAGAGTTCTGCATCGTCCAAGGGTAAGAGTTCTACATCCTCGAAGGGCAAGAGTTCTGCATATGGAGGATGACGATGATGCCTTCATGTAGTTTTATTCCAGTTCTACCGTTTAATTCGGATGTACGTGCATTATTAGTTTGTACTCTGTTATTGTAGGGCATTATGTTCTATCTTAATTTTATTTTGTAGTTGTTGCACGATGTTCGATATTAGTGGAGGGAAAGAAAATGCCACTACTTTATTCTTAAACTATATTTTTTTTCCATTACGACACGGCACAACTAAAAATAAGATACATTGTAGGAATATACCTACATTTAACTCCTGAAATAAAGCTACATTAAAGTGCAGAAATAAAGATACAAATGATTGCGGAATTTTAAATACTACCACAGGAATCTACTGAGTCCAGCGTGGATATTTTCCTTTTCCATCGCCAGCTTCTTCTGCTGCCTTGGCCTGACGAGCCCTTTCTTTCTTTCTCTGCCTCTCTGCCTCACGAGCCTCCTTTCGCTGTCGTTCCTGCTCCTCCATGCGACGAGCCTCTTCCCTGTTTTTCTTTCCCATTTCCTCAAAAAAACGGTGTTGCTCCGCATAGTATTCTTTTAACTCTCTCTCTTGCTCTGCTTTCTCCTCAGCTTCCGCCTTCTCGCGTCGCTCTTCCGCAAATAAACTATTCCACGCACGGCGACTTCTTTCACGAATCTCAGTCACTGCCCAAGCCGGCTTCTCCGTGTCAATCCAATGATAGTACATGCACAGAGGCGGAGGAGACTACAACAAGAAACAAGAATGTTACTAAAGAATCAATGAAAATACCAACAATATCTATTCGTGATGGTTAAAGCATACCGGAGGCTTGTCGTACTCTGAAATAGCTACGGCATGATCTTCCTCATAATTGGCGCACATGAAAAACTTCATGCCCAACCAATCTGAAAAATCTGTCACCTCCTTCACCTTGCAAAGATTGCCACACCAACATCGCAGGACTGCCACCCCAGGAGGCAAACTTGGGTTCTTCATTTTCCTCGGCCTAATGCTTTGATCCGAGCAAGGCAAACTCATACCGACTGAAAAAAATTGTGTTATACACTTTGCGCAGTGGCGATTTCAAGGATGGCTGGACGAGAGCCTCGGTGTCTCCTTTTATAAGCCCAGACGATAAATAATGGCGAGAAAATTAAGCAGTAAATTTTAGGATCCCTGTAGTGTCGGCACAATAGCTTCCCGCAGTATTGGATTCCCGCAGCGAGTGACTGATGCCGTCGCATCCTCTCAAGCAATAGCCAGAGCGATTCTCACAGTGCGGTCCTATCCGCTGAGGCAAAAGAAGCTAAAGCAAGACTGATTCTTGGACGAAAGAAGCATCAGCGTGCATTTTCCCGCTCGTGGGAATCACCGCCGTCAGGGTCGCTGTTGCACACGGGAATCAGCGCCATCTGCAATAGGAAAATGCGTCGGGCGTGAAGAAAGATGCCGCCTCCTCCGGTGGCGGCCTGGCCCACGCCTCGGCCCGCGCGCAGCTGAGGTTGTCGGACGGGAAGCGACAGCGGCAGAGCTCGCCGCCTCACCTAGTGGCGGCCGGGCCCACCGCTCCTGGCCCGTTCCGTCCCGGCTACCGCACTGTGCAAGAACCCGTTGTGCACCGCGCGGCCGCCTCCTGGCGTGGCGGCAGGTGCCACGTGTCGCCTGCCGCACCTGCCGCCACTAGTCAGGGGGTCCTTTTTGACGTTTTTATCTGCAGATAGTCCTTTTTGACAATAGCGTTCGGCAGGGGGTCCTTTTGGACAAAAAATCCATTCAGTCCAGGCGTGGAAACTTCATCAATCTTGAAACTCCACAACCGATATTTAGCGGGCATTTCGTGAGGTTATTCGTGACTCGGCCCCCTCCTCCTTTCACACACACACACACACACACACACACACACACACACACACACACAGAAGACAACGAAAACTACCCTGGAATGTATATGCGTCATACGGTTCAGGCCAAACTAATTTGTTTTCGCCTTGGAAAAACGATGGCTACAGTTTGTATTCATCTCTGTTGTATTTGAAACTCAGGCTGCGGACGGGCCCGAGGCGTACAAAAGTCTTGGAGTAGCGATGCGCCCCGCTCCGTAATGGGCCAATAGGACACCACTCCATCATCCCCGTAGCCGCCTCCGTCGTGCGCGGTGGCCGCCGCCTCGGCCGGGGACAACTTCTTCTTGGGGCCTTCGTCCCCGGGGCCGCCTGAGCCGCTGCCGCAGCGCCTGCGGTACGGTTCTTGTCCACACCCTTTCCTGATCTTTTTGCTCCATCGCAGAGGTTTGCCAGAATTTCTCTTGGATGTCTCATGAGTTGGCTCTTTGCGTGGATTTCCTTTCTCACAAACTCCAAATTCGCTGTTGCCCATGCCTGATTCAGGAGGTTATGAGAGCGAGAGAGGGGGGCGTCCCAAAACCTGGAGGTAATAGCATCCCAGGTACCCTAACTTGCACCCAATGTGATGATCTAGTCCCAAAGTTGCAAAACTAGATCAACTCATACCCCAACTTGCAACCAATGTGATGTTTTAGTCCCAGACCAATCAGAGCTCGCCAATTGGCTGCCAAGTGGCTGGCCGGTCAGCGCCTGCAGTTTTGCACAAACCCCCCTGCCGTTTCACTGATTCAACCTGCAGTTACCCCCCACATGAACCCCCACCTGAATTAAATCTGTGCTCGACGAAATTCCGCGGAGAAGTTGGTGCTTGCGCGCGCAGTTCCTGCTCATGTCCAAGAGCCGCAACATCAGCCGCCTGCTTGCCGAGCAGGACGAGCAGCGTCTAGAGGGCCAGCGGCGGCGTCGGCATGGGAGTTCTGAAGGCAATGTCGAAGAGCATGCTGCGGCAGAAACAGAGATTGAGGAAGCAGAGGAGGAGGACGGGGACGAGGAGCAGCAGCATGTTAGGATGCATGACGGCAAGTCGTACCGCATCACCTTCCCGGACTTTCCCGGCGGGCCAGGCACCTTCGAGGCGGCGCCAAGTTCTGCTACGGCGTCCGCGTCGAGCTCACACCCTGGAACGTCGCCCTGCTGCGGTGCGCGGCCGAGTACCTGGAGATGACGGAGGAGCACTCCGAGGACAACCTGGCCGCACGCGCCGAGGCCTACCTCTCGCAGTCTGTGCTCCTCCACCAAGGCGCTCAAGTCCTGCGAGGAGCTGCTGCCGCACCCGAGGAGCTCGGCATTGTCGCCCGCTGCATGGACGCCATTGCCGCGCGCTCGTCGGCGACGTCGCGCTCCTGGTTCGGCGACCTGGCCGTGCTCGGTCCGCACATGTACAAGCGGGTGATGGTGGCCATGGCCGCACAAGGACGTGATGACGGAGGCTTTGGAGGGCTGCCTCGTGTCCTACGCCAAGGCCACCCTCCCGGGGCTGTCGAGGTCCATGAGGTGGCGCCGCGCGTCCGCGCCGGTCTCGTCGGAGGTGGAGCAGAGAGACCTCCTGGAGGCGGTGGTCGCGAGCCTCCCCGCGGACAAGGGCTCGGGGAGCATGGTGACCGCGAAATTCCTGGTCGCGCTGCTGCGGACGGTGCACATCCTGCGCGCTTCCGACGCGGCGCGCGCGGCGATCGAGCGGAAGGCCGCGACGCAGCTGGAACAGGCAACGGTGGAGGACGTGCTCATCCCGAGCTACTCCGGCGCCACGGAGACGCTCTACGACGTGGACTACGTCGAGCGGGTGCTCAGGCACTTCCTGGTCGAGGAGGAGGTGGGCGAGGACGAGGCGTCGTTGTCAGCTGCAATCACCGAGGAGGAAGCGGCGGCAAGGACGATGGCGTCACGTCCGTTGACCGTGGCAATGGTGCAGGTGGGCAAGCTGGTGGACAACTACCTGGCAGAGGTAGCGTCCGACGCCAACCTGAAGCCAACCAAATTCTGCGAGCTCGCGCTGGCAATGCCGGACCACGCCCGCATCTACGACGATGGCGTCTACCGCGCCGTCGACATCTACCTCAAGGTACGTACATTCCCCGATTTGTCATTGACTGCTTCTTTTTAGAGCATTAGGAAGCCACAAGGCTTCCCCGGTTCCATTGCAACGCTTGAAACCAGAGTTGATACAACGTTCAGGAAAAGAAAAAAACAGAAAAAGTAAAGACAAGCTACCAGCCGCGAAGGCACCCAGACTACAACTAAGGAGCTAAAGAAACTAAAAAGACCTTGCACATGGCTAGTCTACAAGGAGTGTCGGAGTCTGGTTGTCGAGTAGCAGTTTGTTGCCGACTCCATGGCTCGTGACTGGTGCATGCATGCGCAGGCGTATCCGCGGCTGACGGCGGAGGAGCGGGACAGGGTGTGCGGCGTGGTGGACTTCAGGAAGCTGACGGTGGAGGCATGCACGCACGCGGCGCAGAACGAGCGGCTCCCGCTGCGCGCGGTGCTACAGGTGCTCTTCTTCGAGCAGCTGCAGCTCCGATGCGCCATCATGGGCACACTGATAGCGTCCATGGCTTCCCCGCGAGCGCGGCATCCGAATCCTCGTCTGCAGCGGCCAGTGGCGGCGGTGCGTCACGCCGCTGGCCCGAGCGAGGCGTGGCAGACGACAACGATGCAGGAGAGCCAAACGCTGCGGGTGGACATGGACGACATGATGAGCCGGGTGCAGGGCCTGGAGAGGGAGTGCTCCAGCATGCGAAGGGCGATCAAGAAGATCGACGGCAGTGGCGCCGCGTCGCAAGGCAGCGGCAGCCCAGACGTGGCCGCCCCGGCAGGCTGGCGGTCCAGGTACCGGTGCAAGTTCAGCACGCAGGTGTGCGACTCGCAGGCGCGCAACGCGGTCGTGTCCAGGGCGTCCAGGATGGGGATGAGCCTAGGATGGGTGTCCAGGGCGTCCAAGCCGTCCATTGATAAAAGGAAATGACAGGGGGGTTTGTGCAAAACTGCAGGCGCTGACCGGCCAGCCACTTGGCAGCCAATTGGCGAGCTCTGATTGGTCTGGGACTAAAACATCACATTGGTTGCAAGTTGGGGTATGAGTTGATCTAGTTTTGCAACTTTGGGACTAGATCATCACATTGGGTGCAAGTTAGGGTACCTGGGATGCTATTACCTCCAAAACCTGCTCCGCTTAACTCGAATTCAGGAATCCATTCTGAATCTCGTATGAATAAACCACGGGGTGGGTGGTTAACCGATACTGATGACACTGCATGTCTGCATCTTAGGAAATTCCCTTTTATGTGTGCGTCTGCGTCGTGAAGCAGGCCGTAGCACGTCAGGGGTCGGATATGACACATGACCCTGACGACGAGAGCGGCTCCAGCTCCGGCCGTGATTGCTTTCTTTACCTATGGCTATGAGATCATCTACGCGTGTAGCTTTCCAACCTTTTGACTATAATAGTGCAGACGCGCCGATCAAGCATGTGCCGTTAACTGTTCCATTCGATTCAATCTTGCCTGTCAGATAGTTTATTGTGTCAGATGTCTTGAGCTTGGCTGCCAAGCTGCCTCCTTTCTCTCACAAAGATTCTTTACTCCACTTGACTCGAGCACGCTGAAATTGACTGGTTCAGGGGCACCTTCAGCTTGGCTGCCAAGCCAGTGCCTCTGTTTCCCCTTGGTTTCCTTCCTGAATTTGTCATCGACTGCAGGCCTATACAATACTGATAAGGTTGATTAGTACTACGTGCTATGTATAATATATTCTTCCCCAAACATGATAAATATACCCTCACTTCACTTGCTAAAACCTACCTTCTTCACAAGTCAGAACAAGAGCGTGAGATTTCAAGTATGTCGCCAACCATGGAGGAGCCCCTTGTTGACAAGACTGGAGGGCCAAAGGAGAGCTTGGTGGTGACTGAGGTCAAGAAGCAGCTGTACCTGGCCGGGCCTCTCATCGCCGGATGCCTGCTGCAGAACGTCGTGCAGATGATCTCGGTCATGTTCGTCGGCCATCTCGGTGAGCTCGCTCTCTCGAGTGCCTCCATCGCCACCTCCTTTGCCGGTGTCACCGGCTTCAGCTTGTTGGTATATATGTTATGTCCATTCATCTCCTGCATATTTTTGATCCTCCTGAATGGACAACTAACATCAACCTGAATATTCTTTCTCGTATCTGTTCATGATCATCTTATTAGGCTGGCATGGCGAGCAGCTTGGACACACTGTGCGGGCAAGCCTTCGGGGCAAAGCAGTACTACCTGCTCGGCATCTACAAGCAGAGGGCCATCCTTGTGCTCACTCTGGTGAGCGTTGTGGTTGCGGTGGTCTGGGCCTACACCGGGCAGATCCTCCTGCTCTTCGGCCAGGACCCGGAGATCGCCATGGGGGCGGGGAGCTACATCCGATGGATGATTCCGGCATTGTTCGTCTATGGGCCGCTGCAGTGCCACGTCCGGTTCCTCCAGACGCAGAACATCGTCCTCCCGGTGATGGCGAGCTCGGGCATCACGGCGCTCAGCCACGTGCTCGTGTGCTGGTTGCTGGTGTACAAGATTGGGCTGGGCAACAAGGGCGCTGCCCTGGCCAACGCCATCTCGTACCTGGCCAATGTGTCAATCCTGGCTCTCTACATCAGGCTCTCTCCATCCTGCAAGAGCACTTGGACAGGGGTCTCAAAGGAGGCGTTCCGCGGCATCGTTAGCTTCATGAAGCTCGCCGTGCCATCTGCGCTCATGGTTTGGTGAGTTTTAGCTTGTGCCCCTCCCCTCAGATTATTTGCATTGCAGGTAGATTTTTTTCATGGTCCATCTTCTGACTTAATCTGATCCTGCATGTACACAGCTTAGAGTGGTGGTCGTTTGAGCTGCTGGTGCTTCTCTCCGGACTTCTCCCAAATCCTAAGCTCGAGGCATCCGTGCTGTCCATCAGGTGAGTTGCAGCATTTTCATGGAGTGTTTCACATTCTGTGTGCCCTTTTCTGACAGGAAATGTCGAACCCCTTGCAGCTTAAACACAGGTTCGTTGGCATTCATGATCCCCTTCGGGCTTGGGGCAGCCATAAGGTACTACAACTGAACAACATAGACTCGTAACCATTTGCCAATTGCCATGCGTGTAGGGTGTGTTTGGATTGTGGCCAAAGGGCACCTTACCAAAATTTTGGTCATGACCCAAAGATTGGTTTTTGTTTGAATGGTTGCCAATTTTTTGGCATGCCAATGAACTCTAGCCAACTCTAGTTTATTTTTGTTGCCAATGTTGGCCAAATCATGGGCAACCAAAACCTCAACCAAAATTTTGGCTAGCCAATGCTTTAGTGGGGCAACCTTGGCACAAACCAAACACACCCACAACTTTATCGTATAGCAATTGTGGCAATGAAATCGTGTTCTTGTGATTGTAGCACCCGTGTCTCGAACGAGCTTGGTGCTCGGCGGCCTGAAGCCGCACGTCTGGCTACTCGCGTGATCATGGTTCTGGGTCTCGCGACGGGTGTGTCGCTAGGACTTATTATGATTTCGGTGCGCAATCTATGGGGATATGCATACAGCAACGAGAAGGAAGTGGTGGAGTACATTGCGAGGATGATGCCTATTCTCTCCGTGTCCATCATTTTCGACGATCTGCAATGTGTTCTTTCAGGTAACTAATATAGACCACGCAAATTCCAAGTAGTTGCAGACAGTTCCTGAATTTCATTCTACTTTAGTCCATCTTCTTGTGTGGTATCATTTCGATGAACATCAATATGCAGTGTCTCGGTGAATGTTACACTCAAGATGTACTGATTGCAACGTGGGGTACTTGATATACATTCCAGGTGTTGTTAGGGGCTGTGGCTTGCAGAAGATCGGTGCTTGTGTCAACCTCAGTGCATACTACCTTGTCGGTATCCCGGCGGCGCTATGCTTTGCCTTTGTCTACCATCTTGGCGGAATGGTACTGATTTTACCACCCATGCCTTACAGAAAGTTCCAGCTTCACTGGTAGTATTTCTCATTTAAAGAAACCTCTCAAAACCTATGTGTGCCTGAAATTCAGGGGCTGTGGTTCGGAATAATCTGCGGACTAGTCGTGCAGATGCTGCTGCTGCTTGCCATTACCATGTGCACCAACTGGGATAAAGAGGTGGGCAAATTTCAAACCAAAACTTCTACCACGCACACGCATTGTTTCGTCGGCTTCTCGGCGTCTCAACTCTCGAGTTCTTATAATGTGTGGCTCATCATCTTGCATTTCTCTTGTGTAGGCTCTCAAGGCAAAGGACAGAGTCTTCAGTTCGTCCCTACCTCTAGACATGACGACATGAGCATGGAACAAAGATGCAGAATTGCTCTTGGCCAGGACCAGGACGCTAGTTGGGCAAATGAGATAAGAAACTCGTCAGGAATTTGGTTACCGCTTTGTCTCCATGTCACCAGCATGGCCGTGCGGCTTCCTCGAAGGAAACGTCACCCAACGAGTGATCTGTATTGGTGATTTTTGTAGAAGACGTGAGACGATCGAGATGTTTTCACAGGCAAAGGCTGATACGATGATAAGGGAATAAAGTAAAATATGGTGTGTACTAGAAAATTCGCAGTATGGATGCAACATTTTCTTTTTGAGAATTTAGTAGATTATTAATTTCTTGGTTACAAATACTATTAGATAGTTTTGTCTGGGTTGCTGATGTGGAAAAACTGAAATACAAGGATGCAGTCACTGTTTGTCATTTACAGTGATTACGTGTGTACTTCGGTGTGTGTACCAAGGTAAAATTGTTTTCTTTTTGTCTAGAATAGGTGAAATCGGTTGCTGACGGCAAAACATTGTAGAACGGACAACTAACCAATGTACGCCTTGCTCTAGCAGTCGGCTGACCATCCCTTGAACCCCGGACCTTCTCCGGCGAGTCTCGGCATCCTGCACCCTAAGGCCAACTCCATCTTACGACCCTAAACGAACGTCCGTTTTATCCGGATTCTATCCGTTTGGATAGGGATTTGGGGTCGTGTCCGGACGTGTCCTGGGATGCGGTGGCCGTGCGCCCAGCCGCGGACGCATCCTGGCCGCATCCTGTCCGCATGCATTTTTTCTTTGCAAGTCCTCAACTTTTTTTTTCATTCATTTTTGGTACATGACAATACATCATCACATTTTGACTAATAAAGTAAGGCCAAAGAAAATAAGAACAACAAGAATACATTTTAGAAGATAGCCAACTTCCATAACTGCCCCCTTGAGTTGGGTTAGGGCCTTCTCGATGCACTCATTGTTGATCTGTGGAGGAGTCTCGATCTGGCATCCTCCTTTCTTCTTCAAGCCAGAAGTAGATGTTGCTTCCTCAGACCTAGTCTCGTGTCTAGCCTCTAATCTAACAACAAGTGCACTTGTCTCATTTACAACCTCTATGCTAGCTAAAAGTGCACGAACATGTAGTAAATTTCGCTCTATCAATATATCGATGTACTCTTCTTCCCAATACCAAAACTTGCATCCATTCTACACAACAAAATTTGAAGTTAGCACAACTAGTCAAATCTAGAGTACAAACCGAAGCTAAGAAAAGCGCATACCCCATCGTTTAAGCACTTGATGAACACCCATCCAGGATGTTCCGACGTTGTAGACGCGCGGCGCACGACCATCCTTGGGCAGTGGTCGCACTTAATGAGTGGCAACGGTGCGTTGACGAGCTTTTGGGCAAGCACCGAGCCCGGCCGACCACCATTCGTGTATCTGCCGGCGGACCATCGACGATGCAGATCCGAGCGGCTAGTGGCCTTGCGGCCCTGCCAGGGCCTTCCGGCGAGGTGCCCGGCCAGTCCATGGCGCGGCCCGGCCTCCCACAGCCGGCCGAGCTCAAGACCGACCGGATCCACCCCAAAACCGGCCGGCGGGTGCGCAAACCAGGTGGCCCTGGTTGGGTAGCTCGACGGCGCCGAGGGGAAGGGGTTGGGCGAGCTCGCGTCGGCGGCGGCAGAGTGGAGGGGGTGCGGCAGCGGCGGCGGCAGCGAGGGGAAGAGTGGGGAAGAGTGGAGGGGGTGCGGCCGAAGGGAGGGAGGGGGCGGATAGAAAAAGGCCCGCCTTGTGCCACCGACGGGCGGTCCAGGGGAGGACACGCGCAGACGACCGGCGCGTCCGCGTGGTGTTCGTTTCACCCCCAAAGCGGCGCAAACTTGAGCCGCGGATGGGTCGAAAGCGGACACAAAACGGACAAAAGTCCGTTTGCTCCCGCGCGCTGGGCTGCCTCTTTTGTCCCTTTTACCCCAAACGGACGGGGCCGGACAGGATAGGGGCGCGCGGTGGAGTTGGCCTAACATACTCAGGACTCGGGGTTCCTATATAGCGCGTACTGCGCCGTCGCTCGCTGCTGTTTCTATGGGCCGGCCCATTTCGGGGGTTTCACGCCCAACCGGTTTTGGGAAGGTTCTAGAACCTTCCCTGAACCGGTTTTTTCTATTTTCTTTTGTTTTTCTTTTCCTTTCTTTGTTTTTATTTTTCGTTTTCTATTTTCTTTACTTTTATGTTTTCATTTATATTCTTGTTTTTCAATTTCTGAAAATCTATTAATTCACGATTTGTTTTCCGGAATGATGAACATTTTTTTCAAAATCATGGTTTAATTTTTACTAATTCGTTACTCTTAAATCATGAAAAAAATTGAAACTGCGAACATTTTTAAAACTCACGGATATTTTTTCAAAATCGTGAACATTTTTTACTAAATTTCTGAACAATTTTTTAGGAATTTTTGAATATTCTCGTAAGTCATGAACATCTTTTTCAAATTCTTGAACATTTTAATAAATATTTTAAATATTTTCGATATCATGAATTTTTTTCAAATTCGTGAACATTTTTTTGAATCGTGAACATTTTTTTCCAAATTCGTGAACAATTTTCTAATTAGTGAACACTTTTTTGGATCGTGAATATTTTTTCTAAATCCGTGAACATTTTTCGAATTAGCAAACTTTTTTTTGAACCATGATTTTTTAAAACAAATTGAACATTTTTTAAGTTTCTGAACATTTTTTACAAATTGGTGAACAGCTTTTGAACTCCAGAGCATTTTCTGTAATCATGAATATTGTTTTTTAAAATCATGATAGTTTGATAAAATTAGCAACTTTTTTGATATCCCAAATTATTGAAAAAAGAAAAAAAGTGAAACAAGTAGCGTCCCGGCCGGGCTGCCTCTTGATCTTTTTCCTTTTTGAGGGGCCAAAAGCCTCTTGATCTGGCTCGTTGCTGCCGCAGAAGCTATGGGCCGGGACAGTTGTCGCGACAAGCAAGGTGCGTGAGTAGGTTCATTGTGGCTAGTTCACGTGTTAAATCTGAAACTACAACATCACTAGTTGAGAAGTACTCGTTGTAAAGATCATTCCAAGTTTTCAGGTTGTGATAAGCGCGCCACTTATCGTAATCTTGGAGTTTTTTCTTTTTTCATAGATTCGTTTATTCAAAGTGTTTTATCTCTCAAACCGTGCGTTCAAATCTCAAACCGCTTTCACCGTTGGATTCCTCGTGTTGAGATTTTCAAAATTAGATCTCATGTTGATAGATTTTGATGAACTTTTTTTAACAAAAAAACCGACCAAAAAAATCAGACGAAAAAACCAAACCGGAAGCACGCGTTTTTCCTTTTCCGAAAGAGGCACACACGTGCCTCTCACGAAATCACAACCATGCCTCTCGCGGAAGCAAAACCGTGACTCTCGCGGAAGGAAAAAAAGAAGAGAAAACGCGTTTTCTTCGTTTCCGAGGAAGCACGGCCGTGACTCCCGTGAAAGCACACCCGTGCCTCTTGCGGAAACAAAACCGTGACTCTCGCGAAAGGAAAAAAAAAACAGAAAACGTGTTTTTTTCGTTTTCGAGAGGCTCGGCCGTGACTCTCGCGAAAGCACAATCGTGTCTCTCGCGGAAGCAAAACCATGACTCTCGCGAAAGAAAAAAAATAGAAAACGTGTTTTTTTTTCGTTTCTGAGAGGCACGACCGTGACTCCCGAAAGCACAACCATGCCTCTTGCAGAAGCAAAACCGTGACTCTTATGAAAGGAAAAAAACAAAAAATGCATTTTTTTTCATTTCTGAGACGCACGGTTGTGACTCTCGCGAAAGAAAAACCGTGCCTCTCGCGAAAGGAAAACCGTGACTCTCACGAAAGGGGAAAAAAGAAAACGCGTTTTTGCATGCAAAAAAATGTTTTTTCGAAAAAAAATTGGTCGAAAAATTAAGGAAGACAGGCAGAAAACCAAAACGTCGAAAAACCCCCGGAAAAAACCGTTTAAATAGCCAAAAATGCGTGCGAAAAAAAACAAAATCCGGAGGCAGCGCCGAGAGCGTGACACGTGACGAATGGCTGAGAGCGCGCCAAGTGGCGCTGATCATTGCGAGGCTCCCAAAGAAGCGCTCGTTAACTAGTGGCTCCCCTAAAACTATCCCCTGATGATCCCAAAAGTCAACATCCCTAAATTTAGTTGAATAGAAATAATGAGTATCATCAAGCAGAGGAATGCAGGACCATCACATGTAGCAGCAAAGGCACCCAAACACATATATGCTTGTTTGGTTGCCTACATAGCTCCAGCTCCACCTTGCATCATATCGAGGATCTTGAGTGAGGTTGTCCTAGTTGAATAGATGTAAAGATTTCTAGATGAAAGGCACATACCGAGCTCGATAAAAGGCTTGAACCTCGCCCGACTTTGAATTATCAAAGCCAGCAACCGGCCATGATTACATCAAAGTACAACAAACAACAACAAAATGAAAAGGAAACAAGGATGCAACCCATAGCAGCAGATGCATGGTGTTGAAGGAGGCTAAAAAGCTACGGCTAAAGAAAAAAGGCTACAACTTGGGACCTAAGAGGGGGCTTGATGGGGTCACTGAGGGAGTCCTGGACTAAGGGGTCCTCGGGCATCCGACCAATTGAATATGAGCCGGACTGATGGGCCGTGAAGATACGAAGACCGAAGACTCTGCTCGTGTCCGGATAGGACTCTCCTTAGCGTGGAAGGCAAGCTTGGCGTCGACTATGAAGATTCCTTTCTCTCTAACCGACCTCGTGTATCCCTAGATCCCTCATGTGTCTATATAAACCGGGCTAGGTCCGTAGATACTTTCGAATAATCATAGCCATGCTAGACTTTTAGGGTTTAGCCATTACGATCTTGTGGTAGATCAACTCTTGTAATACTCGTATTCATCAAGATCAATCAAGCAGGAAGTAGGGTATTACCTCCATAGAGAGGGCCCGAACCTAGGTAAACATTGTGTCCCCCGTCTCCTGTTACCATCGATCCTAGATGCATAGTTCGGGACCCCTTACCTGAGATCCGTCGCTTTTGACACCGATATTGGTGCTTTCATTGAGAGTTCCATTGTGCCGTCGAAAGATAGGATCGATGGCTCGCCTTGTTCTCAAGGACAATGTCACCTCCGGAGGAACACTGGCCCCACGCTAAACCCTCCGGCTGGGCGGCTTCATTATGACCGCCCGTTCGGCCACTAAGTCGATGATGGCTTCTCGGGTCATCGAAAGTCCCCTTCATGTTGACTCTAAGTACTCCAAGCAGATGGATCCGGCGGAGCTGTCGTCTTTAAATGAGCTCCTAGATCACATTGCCGCCTTGAGGGTTGCTACCTCTTGAGCACTGCGTTGGATTCCCCCGAAGAGGAGAGGATGATGCAGCAAAGTAGCATAAGTATTTCCCTTAGTTTTTGAGAACCAAGGTATCAATCCAGTAGGAGGCTACGCGCGAGTCCCTCGTACCTACACAAAAACAATAGTTCAACGCAACCAACGCGCTTAGGGGTTGTCAATCCCTTCACGATCACTTACGAAAGTGAGATCTGATAGAGATGATAAATAATATTTTTGGTATTTTTGGTATAGAGATGCAAAGTGAAATGTAAAAGGCAAAGTAAAAAAGCAAATCAATAATAAAGTGATGGAGGTTGATATGATGAGAAAGAGACCCGGGGGCCATAGGTTTCACTAGTGGCTTCTCTCAAGAGCATAAGTATTCTACGGTGGGTGAACAAATTACTGTTGAGCAATTGACAGAATTGAGCATAGTTATGAGAATATCTAGGTATGATCATGTATATAGGCATCACGTCCGAGACAAGTAGACCGACACCTGCCTGCATCTACTACTATTACTCCACTCATCGACCGCTATCCAGCATGCATCTAGAGTATTAAGTTAAAAATAGAGTAACGCCTTAAGCAAGATGACATGATGTAGAGGGATAGTTTCATGCAATATGATAAAAACCCCATCTTGTTATCCTCGATGGCAACAATACAATATGTGCCTTGTTGCCCCTTCTGTCACTGGGAAAGTACACCGCGAGATCGAACCCAAAGCTAAGCACTTCTCCCATGGCAAGAACAACCAATCTAGTAGGCCAAACCAAACTGATATTCGAAGAGACTTGCAAAGATAACCAATCATACATAAAAGAATTCAGAGAAGATTCAAATATTATTCATAGATAGACTTGATCATAAACCCACAATTCATCGGTCTCAACAAACACACCGCAAAAATAAGATTACATCGAATAGATCTCCACAAGAGAGGGGGAGAACATTGTATTGAGATCCAAAAGGAGAGAAGAAGCCATCTAGCTACTAAATATGGACCCATAGGTCTGAAGTAAACTACTCACACTTCATCGAAGGGGCTTGGATGATGATGTAGAAGCCCTCCGTGATCGATGCCCCTTCCGGCGGAGCTCCGGAACAGGCCCCAAGATGGGATCTCTTGGATACACAAAGTTGCGGCGGTGGAATTAGGTTTTTGGCTCTATCCCCGATCGTTTGGGGTACGTAGGTATATATAGGAGGAAGGAGTACGTCGGTGGAGCTTCGAGGGGCCCACGAGGCAGGGGGCACGCCCTCCACCCTCGTGACCGCCTCGTGGCTTTCTTGATGGAGGGTCCAAGTCTCCTGGATCTTATCTGATGAGAAAATCACGTTTCCGAATGTTTCATTCCATTTGGACTCCGTTTGATATTCTGTTTCTCCGAAACACTGAAATAGGCAAAAAACATCAATTCTGGGTTGGGCCTCCGGTTAATAGGTTAGTCCCAAAAATAATATAAAAGTGGAAAATAAAGCCCGATATAGTCCAAAACAGTAGATAATATAGCATGGAGCAATCAAAAATTATAGATACATTGGAGACGTATCAAGCATCCCCAAGCTTAATTCCTGCTCGTCCTCGAGTAGGTAAATTATAACAACATAATTTTTGATGCGGAGTGCTACTTGGCATAATTTTAATGTAATTCTTCTTAATTGTGGTATGAATATTCAGACCCGGAAGAGTCAAGGCAAAAGTTCATATTGACATAAAAATGATAATACTTCAAGCATACTAACTAAGCAATTATGTCTTCTCAAAATAACATGGCCAAAGAAAGTTCATCCCTACAAAATCATATAGTTTAGTCATGTTTCATTTTCCTTACACAAGAATGCTCTCATCATGCACAACCCCGATGACAAGCCAAGCAATTGTTTCATACTTTAGTAATCTCAAACCTATAAACTTTCACGCAATATATGAGCGCGAGCCATGGACATAGCACTATGGGTGGAATAGAATATAATGAGGGGGGTTATGTGGAGAAGACAAAAAATAAGAAAGTCTCACATCAACGAGGCTAATAAATGGGCTATGGAGATGCCCACCGATTGATGTTAATGCAAGGAGTAGGGATTGCCATGCAACAGATGCACTAGAGCTATAAATGTATGAAAGCTCAACAAAAGAAACTAGTGGTTGTGCATCCAACTTGCTTGCTCACGAAGACCTGGGGCACTTGAGGAGTCCCATTGTTGGAATACACAAGCCAAGTTCTATAATGAAAAATTCCCACTAGTATATGAAAGTGATAACATGAGAGACTCTCTACTATGAAGATCATGGTGCTACTTTGAAGCACAAGTGTGGTAAAAGGATAGTAACATTGTCCCTTCTCTCTTTTTCTCTCATTTTTTGGGCCTTTTCTTTTTTTATGACATTTCTCCCTTTTTTGGGCCTTCTCTTTTTTTTTGGCCTTTCTTTTTTTATTCCTCACTTGGGACAATGCTCTAATAATGATGATCATCACACTTCTATTTATTTACAACTCAATGATTACAACTCGATACTAGAACAAAGACGACTTTATATAAATGCCTCCGGCGGTGTACCGGGATATGCAATGAACCAAGAGTGACATGTATGAAAGAATTATGAACGGTGGCTTTGCCACAAATACTATGTCAACTACATGATCATGCTAAGCAATATGACAATGATGAATGTGTCATGATGAACGGAATGATGGAAAGTTGCATGGCAATATATCTCAGAATGGCTATGGAAATGCCATAATAGGTAGGTATGATGGCTGTTTTGAGGAAGATATAAGGAGGTTTATGTGTGAAAGAGCGTATCATATCACGGCGTTTGGATGCACTGGCGAAGTTTGCGCCAACTCTCAATGTGAGAAAGGGCAATGCACGGTACCGAAGAGGTTAGCAAGGATGGAAGGGTGAGAGTGCGTATAATCCATGGACTCAACATTAGTCATAAAGAACTCACATACTTATTGCAAAAATCTACAAGTCATCAAAAACCTCGGTACTACGCGCATCCTCCTAGGGGGATAGATTGGTAGGAAAAGACCATCGCTCGTCCCCGACCGCCACTCATAAGGAGGACAATCAAATAACACCTCATGTTTCAAATTTGTTGCATAACGTTTACCATACGTGCATGCTACGGGACTTGCAAAATTCAACACAAGTATTTCTCAATTTCACAACTACTCAAGTAGCATGACTTTGATATTATTACCTCCATATCTCAAAACAATCATCAAGCATCAAACTTTTCTTAGTATTCAACACACTCATAAGAAAGTTTTATTATTAATCTTGCATACCAAGCATATTAGGATTTTAAGAAAATTACCATGCTATTAAGACTCTCAAAATAATCTAAGTGAAGCATGAGAGATCAATAGTTTCTATAAAACAAATCCGCCACCGTGCTCTAAAGATATAAGTGAAGCACTAGAGCAAAACTATAAAGCTCAAAAGATATAAGTGAAGCACATAGAGTATTCTATCAAATTCCAAATCATGTATGGCTCTCTCAAAAGGTGTGTACAGGAAGGATGATTGTGGTAGACTAACAAGCAAAGACTCAAATCATAAAAGACGCTCCAAGCAAAACACATATCATGTGGTGAATAAAAATATAGCTCCAAGTAAAGTTACCGATAGAAGTAGACGAAAGCGGGGATGCCTTCCGGGGCATCCCCAAGCTTTGGCTTTTAGGTGTCCTTAGATTATCTTGGGGGTTCCATGGGCATCCCCAAGCTTAGGCTCTTGCCACTCCTTATTTCATAATCCATCAAATCTTTACCCAAAACTTGAAAACTTCACAACACAAAACTTAAAGTAGAAAATCTCGTGAGCTCCGTTAGCGAAAAAAACAAAAGACCACTTCAAGGTACTATAATGAACTCATTCTTTATTTATATTGGTGTTAAACCTACTGTATTCCAACTTCTGTATGGATTATAAACTATTTTACTAGCCATAGATTCATCAAAATAAGCAAACAACACACGAAAAACAGAATCTATCAAAAACAGAACAGTCTGTAGTAATCTGTAGCTAGCGCAAGATCTGGAACCCCAAAAATTCTAAAATAAATTTCTGGACGTGTGGAATTTATCTATTAATCATATGCAAAAAGAATTTACTAAATAGCACTTTCCAAATAAAAATTGCAGCAGTTCTCCTGAGCTCTAAAGTTTCTGTTTTTTACAGCAAGTTCAACAAGACTTTCCCCCAAGTCTTCCCAACGGTTCTACTTGGCATAAACACTAATTAAACACAAAAAACACAATCAAAACAGAGGCTAGATAAATTATTTATTACTAAACAGGAGCAAAGAGCAAGGAATAAAAATAAAATTGGGTTGCCTCCCAACAAGCGCTATCGTTTAACGCCCCTAGCTAGGCATAACAAGCAAGAATAGATGTAGGTATTGCCATCTTTGGTAGGCAATCCATAAGTGGCTCTCATGATAGATTCATATGGTAATTTTATTTCTTTCTAGGAAAGTGTTCCATGCCCTTTTTTAATGTATATTGAAATCTAATATTCCCTTCCTTCATATCAATAATTGCACCAACCGTTCTAAGGAAAGGTCTACCGAGAATAATAGGGCAAGAAGGATTGCAATCTATATCAAGAACGATAAACTCTACGGGCACATAATTCCTATTTGCAACAATAAGAACGTCATTAATTCTTCACATAGGTTTCTTAATAGTGGAATTCGCAAGATGCAAGTTTAGAGAGCAATCATCAAAATCACGGAAATCTAGCAAATCACACAAAGTTTTGGGAATAGTAGAGACACTAGCACCCAAATCACACAAAGCATAAAACTCATAATCTTTAATTTTAATTTTAATAGTAGGTTCCCACTCATCATAAAGTTTTCTAGGGATAGAAATTTTCAACTCAAGTTTTTCTTCATAAGATTGCATCAAGGCATCAACGATATGTTCGGTAAAGGCTTTATTTTGGCTATAAGCATGAGGAGATTTTAGCATGGATTGCAACAAGGAAATACAATCAATTAAAGAGCAATTTTCATAATTAAATTCCTTGAAATCCAATATAGTGGGTTTAGCATCATCTAGGGTTTTATTTCTTTTAATCCCACTTTTATTAATTTCATCATCAAGATCTAAATACTCCGAATTTTTATAACACCTTCTAGGTAAAGGTGGATCATATTCAGTCCCATCATTATCAAGATTAATATTGCAAAACAAAGATTTAATAGGGGACACATCAATAACTTTTAGATCTTCATCATTATTTTCATAGGAACTAGTAGAACACGCTTTAATAAAGGCATCTTTCATAGCACGCGTCCTAGCGGTTCTTTCCTTGCACTCATCAATGGAAATTCTCATGGATTTGAGAGACTCATTGATATCATGCTTAGGAGGAATAGATCTAAGCTTTGGAGAATCAACATCAAGAGAAATTCTATCAACGTTCCTAGCCAAATGATCAATCTTAAGCAATTTTCTTCAATCATAGCATTAAAATTCTTGTGCAAAGAAATAAATTCTTTAATATTAGATTCAAAATCAGAGGGCATCTTATTATAATTTCCATAAGAATTGTTGTAGGAATTACCATAATTATTAGAGGGATTACTAGGATAAGGCCTATGATTGAAATTTCCTCTATACGCGTTGTTACCAAAATTATTCCTACCAACAAAATTCACATCTATAGATTCATTATTATTCTCAATCAAAGTATACAAGGGCATATCATTAGGATCAGAAGAAACACTCTTATGAGCAAATAATTTCATAAGTTCATCCATCTTTCCACTCAAAATATTAATTTCTTCTATCGCATGCACCTTTTTATTAGTAGATCTTTCAGTATGCCATTGAGAATAATTAACCATAATATTATCTAGGAGTTTAGTAGCATATCCTAAAGTGATTTCCACAAAAGTGCCTCCCGCGGCCGAATCTAAAAGATTTCTAGAAGCAAAATTCCATCTGGCATAAAAATTTGTATAATCATCCAAAAATTCAAACCATGAGTAGGGAAATTATGTATCATTAATTTCATTCTCTCCCAAGCTTGTGCAACATGTTCATGATCAAGTTGCTTAAAATTCATAATATCGTTTCTAAGAGAGATGATCTTAGCGGGAGGAAAATACTTAGAGATAAAAGCATCTTTGCACTTGTTCCATGAATCAATACTATTTTTAGGCAAAGATGAAAACCAAGCTTTAGCACGATCTCTAAGAGAAAAAGGAAATAGCTTCAATTTAACAATATCATTATCGACATCTTTCTTATTTTGCATGTCACACAAATCAACGAAGCTATTAAGATGGGTAGCGGCATCTTCAATAGGAAGGCCGGAAAACGGATCTTTCATGACAAGATTCAGCACCGGTACGAGGAGCAATCGGAGTGCTAAGGAAATCATTATTGTTGGTATTGGTGAAGTCACACAATTTAGTATTATCTTGAGCCATCGCGACAAACAAGCAATCCAACACACGAGCAAACAAAAAGCAAACGGGCAAAAAGATGCAAATAGAGAGGGAGGAAGGAGAGAGAGAGAGGCGAATAAAACGGCCAGGGTGAAGTGGGGGAGAGGAAAACGAGAGGCAAATGGCAAATAATGTAACACGAGAGATAGGGATTGTGATGGGTACTTGGTATGTTGATTTTTGCGTAGACTCCCGGGCAACGGCGCCAGAAATTCTTCTTGCTACCTCTTGAGCACTGCGTTGGATTTCCCCGAAGAGGAGAGGATGATGCAACAAAGTAGCGTAAGTATTTCCCTCAGTTTTTGAGAACCAAGGTATCAATCCAGAAGGAGGCTACGCGCGAGTCCCTCGTACCTACACAAAAACAATAGCTCAACGCAACCAACGCGCCTAGGGGTTGTTAATCCCTTCACGGTCACTTATGAAAGTGAGATCTGATAGAGATGATAAATAATATTTTTGGTATTTTTGGTATAGAGATGCAAAGTGAAAAGTAAAAGGCAAAGTAAAAAAGCAAAGCAATAATAAAGTGATGGAGATTGATATGATGAGAAAGAGACCCGGGGGCCATAGGTTTCACTAGTGGCTTCTCTCAAGAGCAAAAGTATTCTACGGTGGGTGAACAAATTACTGTTGAGCAATTGACAGAATTGAGCATAGTTATGAGAATATCTAGGTATGACCATGTATATAGGCATCACGTCCGAGACAAGTAGACCGACTCCTTCCTGCATCTACTACTATTACTCCACTCATCGACCGCTATCCAGCATGCATCTAGAGTATTAAGTTAAAAACAGAGTAACGCCTTAAACAAGATGACATGATGTAGAGGGGTAGTTTCATGCAATATGATAAAAACCCCATCTTGTTATCCTCGATGGCAACAATACAATACGTGCCTTGCTGCCCCTTCTGTCACTGGGAAAGGACACCGCAAGATCGAACCCAAAGCTAAGCACTTCTCCCATGGCAAGAACAACCAATCTAGTAGGCCAAACCAAACTGATAATTCAAAGAGACTTGCAAAGATAACCAATCATACATAAAAGAATTCAGAGAAGATTCAAATAATATTCATAGATAGACTTGATCATAAACCCACAATTCAACGTCTCAACAAACACACCTCAAAAAGAAGATTACATCGAATAGATCTCCACAAGAGAGGGGGAGAACATTGCATTGAGAACCAAAAAGAGAGAAGAAGCCATGTAGCTACTAACTATGGACCCGTAGGTCTGAAGTAAACTACTCACACTTCATCGGAGGGGATTGGATGATGATGTAGAAGCTCTCCGTGATCGATGCCCCTTCCGGCGGAGCTCCGGAACAGGCCCCAAGATCGGATCTCGTAGATACAGAAAGTTGCGGCGGTGGAATTAGGTTTTTGGCTCTGTCCCCGATCGTTTGGGGGTACGTAGGTATATATAGGAGGAACGAGTACATCGGTTATAACGCCCTCGATGCGGCTATATCTCCCACGTGTCGAAGCACGACTTAGAGGCATAACCGCATTGAAAGCAATGTCGCAAGTGAGGTAATCTTCACACAACCCATGTAATACATAAGGGAAAAGATACATAGTTGGCTTACAATCGCCACTTCACCCAATTACATGAATAAAGCATTACTTCATCCAAGTACAATCAGGGCCCGACTACGGAACCAAAATAAAAGAAGAACCCCAAATGCGACACAGGTCCCCGATCGAACCCCAACTGGGCACCACTACTGATCAACTAGAACGATACAACACAAAAGACAAGATCTTCATTGAGCTCCTCCTGAGCTTGGTTACGTCATCTGCACGGAATCATCGGCACCTGCAAGCTGGTTTTGGAAGTATCTGTGAGCCACGGGGACTCAGCAATCTCGCACCCTCGTGATCAAGACTATTTAAGCTTATGGGTAAGGTAAAGGTATGAGGTGGAGCTGCAGCAAGCGACTAGCACATATGGTGGCTAACATACGCAAAAGAGAGCGAGAAGAGAAGGCAAAGCACGGTCGATGAACTATGATCAAGAAGTGATCCTAAAACAACCTACGTCAAGCATAACTCCAACACCGTGTTCACTTCCCGGACTCCGCTGGAAAGAGACCATCACGGTTACACACGCGGTTGATGCATTTTAATTAAGGTCAAGTTTAGGTTTTCTACAACCGGACGTTAACAAATTCCCATCTTCCCATAACCGCGAGCACGGCTTTCGAAAGTTCAAATCCCTGCAGGGGAGTCCCAACTTAGCCCATGACAAGCTCTCACGGTCAACGAAGGAATAGACCTACTCCCGAGACATTCCGATCAGACTCGGTATCCCGGTACTCCAAGACATCCTCGACAATGGTAAAACAAGTCCAGCAAGACCGCCCGATGCGCCGACATCCTGATAGGAGCTGCACATATCTCGTTCTCAGGGCAACACCGGATGAACACTACGTACAGCTAAAACCAGCCCTCAAGTTTCCCCGAGGTGGCGCCGCAAGTGGCTCTAGTTTGGACCAACGCTTAGACAAGCACTGACCCGGGGGGGTTTAAAATAAAGATGACCCTTGGGCTGGCCTAACCCAAGGGAAAAAAGGCTAGGTGGCAAATGGTAAAACCAAGGTTGGGCCTTGCTGGAGGAGTTTTATTCAAAGCGAACTATCAAGGGGTTCCCATTATAAGCCAACCGCGTGAGGAACACAAAATCCGGGAACATAACACCGATATGACGGAAACTAGGTCGGCAAGAGTGGAACAAAACACCAGGCATAAGGCCAAGCCTTCCAACATTTACCAAGTATATAGATGCATTAATTAAATAAGATATATCGTGTTATCCCAACAGTAAACATGTTCCAACAAGGAACAACATCTCCATGTTCCAACAAGGAATAAAACTTCAATCTTCACCTGCAACTAACAATGCTATAAGAGGGGCTGAGCAAAGCGGTAACATAGCGAAACAACGGTTTGCTAGGACAAGGTGGGTTAGAGGCTTGGTTCAACAATATAGGAGGCATGACAAGCAAGTGGTAGGTATCGCAGCATAGGCATAGCAAAAGAGCGAGCAACTAGCAAGCAAAGATAGAAGTGATTTCGAGGGTATGGTCATCTTGCCTGAGATCCTACAAGGAAGAAGAACGAGTCCAAGAAGAAGGCAAACGGACGTAGTCGAACACAAAAGACAAGATCTTCATTGAGCTCCTCCTGAGCTTGGTTACGTCATCTGCACGGAATCATCGGCACCTGCAAGCTGGTTTTGGAAGTATCTGTGAGCCACGGGGACTCAGCAATCTCGCACCCTCGTGATCAAGACTATTTAAGCTTATGGGTAAGGTAAAGGTATGAGGTGGAGCTGCAGCAAGCGACTAGCACATATGGTGGCTAACATACGCAAAAGAGAGCGAGAAGAGAAGGCAAAGCACGGTCGATGAACTATGATCAAGAAGTGATCCTAAAACAACCTACGTCAAGCATAACTCCAACACCGTGTTCACTTCCCGGACTCCGCTGGAAAGAGACCATCACGGTTACACACGCGGTTGATGCATTTTAATTAAGGTCAAGTTTAGGTTTTCTACAACCGGACGTTAACAAATTCCCATCTTCCCATAACCGCGAGCACGGCTTTCGAAAGTTCAAATCCCTGCAGGGGAGTCCCAACTTAGCCCATGACAAGCTCTCACGGTCAACGAAGGAATAGACCTACTCCCGAGACATTCCGATCAGACTCGGTATCCCGGTACTCCAAGACATCCTCGACAATGGTAAAACAAGTCCAGCAAGACCGCCCGATGCGCCGACATCCTGATAGGAGCTGCACATATCTCGTTCTCAGGGCAACACCGGATGAACACTACGTACAGCTAAAACCAGCCCTCAAGTTTCCCCGAGGTGGCGCCGCAAGTGGCTCTAGTTTGGACCAACGCTTAGACAAGCACTGACCCGGGGGGGTTTAAAATAAAGATGACCCTTGGGCTGGCCTAACCCAAGGGAAAAAAGGCTAGGTGGCAAATGGTAAAACCAAGGTTGGGCCTTGCTGGAGGAGTTTTATTCAAAGCGAACTATCAAGGGGTTCCCATTATAAGCCAACCGCGTGAGGAACACAAAATCCGGGAACATAACACCGATATGACGGAAACTAGGTCGGCAAGAGTGGAACAAAACACCAGGCATAAGGCCAAGCCTTCCAACATTTACCAAGTATATAGATGCATTAATTAAATAAGATATATCGTGTTATCCCAACAGTAAACATGTTCCAACAAGGAACAACATCTCCATGTTCCAACAAGGAATAAAACTTCAATCTTCACCTGCAACTAACAATGCTATAAGAGGGGCTGAGCAAAGCGGTAACATAGCGAAACAACGGTTTGCTAGGACAAGGTGGGTTAGAGGCTTGGTTCAACAATATAGGAGGCATGACAAGCAAGTGGTAGGTATCGCAGCATAGGCATAGCAAAAGAGCGAGCAACTAGCAAGCAAAGATAGAAGTGATTTCGAGGGTATGGTCATCTTGCCTGAGATCCCGCAAGGAAGAAGAACGAGTCCATGAAGGAGACAAACGGACGTAGTCTAACGGTTCCTCACAAACGCGACGTTACCGGAACCAACCCGAAGAAGAAAACACCGGAAAGAAGCACACAACATAGTAAACAACCACGCCATAAGCATGGCATGATGCACAAACAAGTATGATGCATGTCCGGTTTAATGAAGCATGGCATGGCAAAGTGCACAAACAATCCTACAAATTAAGTGGAGCTCAACATGCAACTCCGTTGCATATTGACGAAACACCACATTCAAGTTATTTAGATCGATCTCGGTTATGTACTCAACAATATTAAATGTTGTTAAGCATGGCAAAAGGTGAAGCATAACAAAACTATACTATCTAAACAATTTAAATGGGGCCGGATATCGCAAACAAAAAATCCGGTAAATCCCCATATGCATTAGTAAATTAATGCAAACAACAAATTAAACATTTTAATTGTTGTTATCATGATGCGGATGACATGAACAAGTTTATGCAATTTTAAGAGAAGTTGACAAGAGCATTAAGAAGCATTTGTCATCGTGGCGGAAACAAAAGGGGTGCCACAGCAACGATAACGAAACGGTGCCACGGCAACGTTCCAGTTCCCGGTAACTCGATTGAGATACCAATGCAAAGGAGAAGTGTGCGGATGCGGGTCATGCGATAAACGGTGGGGTGCTCCTGTGTTACCGGATTCCCACGGGTTAGCGGCAAACGAGGAGGACCGAGCAAGTGACAACTCGGACACGGTGCAGACAATGGGTGCATCTCAAACATCGCAAGCATTCATTCACGGACGTCGTCTCGGGGTTATACCTTCAAAGTGTGCGTTATCGGAGCGGTTTGAGTTCGATGCGCTGTAGGGGAAGCAGACGTTTTTGGGACGTTCGTAGTCGAAGTAGTCGTTCTCGCATGCTCTAGGGTCGACGGTAGAGGTTCTCGCGATCTCGGCGACGGTAGTGGTACACGTTTTCGTAGAAGGACTTGATGAATCCGAGTCACTTGGGGGTCGACGGTAGTCGTTCACGTTTGTTCGGAGAGGTACTAGACGCACCCCGGATCTGTAGTCGTACACGCACGTAGATGAACTTGGCGGGTCCTCGACGTCCTGGTACTTGGCATTCGGTGCGGTACTTGATGAATCCCGAAACGGTCTTAGGCGTCTTCGCGCGTAGGGGTACTTGGCATTTTCTGAGATGATCTTGGCGTAACCGTGCGTAGAGGTACTTTGCAGATCCATGGAACTTGCGGGCTTGGTCTCGCCGAAAAGGGCTCTTGGCGGTTCCATTCAGGAAGGATGCAACGGATCGAAGCTAGCAACTGGTGGCACTTGACTCGGGCAGGGGCAGCGCTGGGGAGGAAGCAGGAGCATGGCGAGGTGGATGAGCTTCTGCAGATGCTCGCCGGAGGTGAACGGCGGCGAGGCAGGGCATCGTCCTGCTGGTTTGAGGGGCACAAGACCATGGCAAGGTGCACAAGGAAGACGCCCAGGGCGCGGAGCTTCGAGGCGAGGAGGAGGCCATGGCAGGAGGCAGTGGAAGCGGCAGAGGGGAGGCACGTCCTTGCCGGAGTCAGCAGGGCGGCGAGGCAGGTGAGCGTGGGCGTCGGCGAGGCGCGCCGGGCGGCAACGGGATCTGGGCGCGAGCGGGGATGCGGGGGTCGGGGAGGCAGTCCAGCGACACAGGAGGCCGACGCCGAAGGAGACCCTGGGCGGTGCCGCAGACGTGGAGAAGAGGGAGGTATGGCGCAGGGCAGGGGAGATGGGGTCGGGCCCCTGGTGCGATGCGTGTGGGAGCGAGAGGGAGAGGTGGGTCGAGCGGTGGTTGAGGACGAGAGGGAGAGGGAGATGGGATCGAGCCAAAACTCTCCCCGGCGGCGCGAGGGGAGAGCAGAGGGAGGATGAGATCGGGTAGGGTTAGGGGAAATTAGGTGGGCCGGAGCTGGATGGCCCTATAGGCCGGCTGAGCTAATGGGCCGGCCGGATGGCCGAGGCCCAGGTAGCTGCTGCTGCTGCTTTTCTATTTCTCCAGGCAGAAAAAAAACAAAAGGAAAGAGCAGGAAAAAGAAGGAGAGGAGCTAGAGAAAAATAAAAATATACTCGTGATCCTGAAAATGTGCTCTATTTAATAAAATTGGTTTGGAGATTTTTAAAGGAAGTAAAAATAATTCAAGTTTGAATTAAATTCAAACTTGAACCATTTTAAACCCTAATCAAAACAATTTCAATAGAGATGAAATTTGACATAGAGGCTAGGTGCATGGTGTTGGAATATTGAGGCAAAGATGAACATTAAAAGAGAAGGGAACGTGACACTTGCCAAAAGAAGGAAGTAGAGGGAAGGAGAAGGTGATGAAGTAAGATTCATGCATGGAACATGCAACAACTTAATATGTATGAAAACACACAATGCACAAGATGACATGATGAAATGCAACATGATGCAATGATGAATGCAAAGAACCAAACAAATCACACGACGAAACTCGTAACCCAAGGAAGGTATCTGAAGCTCCGGTCTTGGGGCGTTACAACACTCCACCACTACGAGAGGATCTCGTCCCGAGATCTAGAATGGCACCGGAGGGACAACGGAAAAGGAAGAGAAACAGTAAAACTAAGTTGCTTCTTTGACAAACGAGTGAAACCAAATAACCTTGAGAGGTTGAACAAATTCATGAAAAGAATACAACAAAGGTAAACAAAGTCGAAAACACTCCGTTAGCAAGGAGGGACAAAGAACATTGCGAAAAACCTCAATGTTGAAGGGCAAGATATATATTGAAAGCACTCCAGTTAAGAAGTTATGCAAGACTTGAGCAAAAAGGGCACAACACTCCGGTTAAATGGATAAACACGAAAAGAAGATGATCTTTGACAAAACGAGATGATGGGTTGAAAAGAGCAACATGACAATGCCCCCGGAAACAAAAGAATAGAAGATAGATAATTGAAATAAAAGAATGGAGAAGAAAATGCCAACTTCTGCCACAAAAGAGCCTGAAAAAGCATCTTTAGGAGAAGGGTTGAACGGAGTTGTTGGAAAACCAACAACGAAAATAATAAGGTTGATATGGTCTTATGGAATACAACTCAAATTATGAGGTGACAACCCGCCACTCACGGGAAAGAATTAGATTGGAATAACAAGGAGACGAGAAACTTATTTCACCGGAAGGATAAATGAAGAACTTGGGTCATTTATAAGCACCGTAAATAGCAACAATCCTTAGGGAAGGCTTTAGGTGAAACATGACACAAGATAACTCCAACGAAGAGGTTGATGAATTTAAAATACCTCATTCTTGATAGCTTGAGAAACATGAAGCATGAAGGAAAATTATCAAGAATGACATAATACCACCTCCAATGGTACGAAAGAAAGAATTGCACTCCGGATTACAAGAAGAAGACTGCTTGAGCTCCTTAAAAGAATCTTGATGAAAACTTCGAGAAGGAAATAAATCCTTGATGAACCCTCATGTAGAACCTTCATGAAGAACTCCGGTAAACAAAATGATAAAGAGAAAGAGAAATTGAAAACACAGGGTGAATCCTTGCAATGATTTAGATGGATATCCGTGATAATTAGAGCTTGGAACTCCGGGAAAGAAAAGACAAGGCATCTCGAACTGAGAATATGATATGATGAACCACTCCGGAAAAAAGGAATTAATCACTTGGATGGAACAGGAATAAGAATTATGTTATGCGTATCCTTCAACAATTTAATTGCTGACAAGCAACGGATTTGGCATACTGCTTATCCTCGTAGAAAGATTATGAGAGATATAGCGCAAACTTGAGAAAATATTGAACGAACCACCGGTAGGGTTGAAAAAGAACTAATAAAAGATAACGAATCACCGGGAAGAATTTGCAAATGAACGACGATGCTTGAGAGAATTTAGATACAACTGAAATGAAGAGATCACGAACTGATTAGAGATGACTTGAACGAAGCACCGGTAAGATTTGGGGAACCATAGCTGAAAGCTGAGAATGAATAAATTCTGAGATGATGGGCTCTGGAGAAACAAACTGAAAAGAATCTTGAATTGCTCCGGATGGTTGAAAAGAATTCTCATGATCAAAACAATTATGAGAGGATGGCATCAAGCTAGAACCACGAGTCTCTGAGAGAACGGATAAGATATGGAGGAAAAACTCTTCTTCGGTCTTCAAAAGCTGAGAATGACGACGAGAAACACCACCATGAATTGTTGAGATGCTCTGGAATGAAGAAGAATGGAAAAGTTGAAACAACGATGAAAAGAATTTGGAAGATCTTGGAGAAAGACATTTGACTGATGACCATTCATTCTTACGTCAAACTTCGAAAAGAAATTTGAGGATAGCTCCAGGAAAATAAGAAGAGTCAGGTAAGATCCAGGAAAAGACATGTGGGTTAGGTCCCACTGAAAAGAAACACCGTAGAACGATTTAAAAGAGAGAATGCACCGGTAAGATTTAAATGGCTAGAATGAGATAACAACCTCGAAAGAGCTTGAAAGGATTACGAAAGCAGAGTGGAAACACGAATCTTCGAGATATCTTGAGCACTCCGGAACAAATGAATATCAAGCGGGGAATGATTATGAGGTGCACCGGCATAAGAAAAGCACTTGAAATACGAAAAAGAATATGATCAACACCGAAAGCTTGAATTGGATTCACCGGAGAAGAAAAACGAGTGATGAGAGACGAACTTGAAGCTCTGTTAGAATCTTCTTGAGAATCACCAGATAAGGATATTGATTGAAAAGAATGGAGAGACTTCACATCAGTAAAATGGATACTTGATTAAAAAATCTGAGTCGTTGAAGAAAAACTAGGGGGGGAGGGCGGGAAAACAAAGGCAACTTGGGAAGGATGAAACAAACACCGTTGAGAGAGCTGATACTTGATCTTGCAGATGTTGAAATGATCGGATCCACTTGAGGAGAGACACACTGGTTAAAAAGGATTGACATGACAAACTCGATGATCGAGGAGGATTAGTGTTCACATCGGGGTATGAGAACGCCTCTTAGGAAAAGATATGGAATCTACATTTGTCTTCGAAGCAACTCGAATACCACAACTCAAAACAAAAACAAAGGATTGGCTTGCAGAATAAGCCGGAACAAACATATGATAGAGATTTCGTCTGAAGTTTTCGTGGTGGGGCCTACACGGGCTCGATCGTACAGCACCATCATGTACAAGGTAGTGCACATGACATATGAAGCGTCCCTGAGTCGGCATAGCCAAGGACTCTTTAAGACACAACGAGACCACTGTAAAACCAACCGTGAATAGGCGGACCACTAGACGTCGAACCCCAATTTCATATCATACATCTGTGGGAAAGATATCCTAAGAGGTACTTGATTTCCCACCTATAAACTCCCGAAATTTTCCGGTTATGCAATCAGGTGTTGGGGATACAGGGGAAGCATAATATCTCACCCAAAACTAGCAAATCCTACATCCAGCTGTATCCATCCTTCAACACATAACCAAGAAACCTTCAAAAATTATCTACCTCAACCTTCGAAAAGCATCTGTTATACAAGTTATGGCAATACTCCCGAACTCCCGCCCCAGTACTGGGTGGTGTCGAGGTTATCTCACCAACGAACTGCATAAAAGAGATTTTCGATGTCGGCGTACTAAACTCAGGCATTCCAGAGTTGCAATGATAAAATTATGATGACAACACCTCGGAGCTCAACTCCCCGGGACACTTCCACAAAACCCCTGACAGGAGGCACCAAGACAATGTTGTCGTCACAAAACCATCAGAACAATTCCAAGATACCCGCGTGATCCTAAAAAAATTAGTGAAATTTGAGAAGAGAATAGTCAGAACTCTACGTCAGGATGCCTTACCCGAGCGATGAGGACACTGGGGAGTAAAAAGAATTCTTAAACTCTCCGATATATAATTTCTAAATGACTCAAAACATTTTTCTAGACACAACACGACCGCTAAAACGATCAAGCAATGGGGCTCCTAAGGTCGGGGAAGGCTCTGATTACCAACTTATAACGCCCTCGATGCGGCTATATCTCCCACATGTCGAAGCACGACTTAGAGGCATAACCGCATTGAAAGCAATGTCGCAAGTGAGGTAATCTTCACAGAACCCATGTAATACATAAGGGAAAAGATACATAGTTGGCTTACAATCGCCACTTCACACAATTACATGAATAAAGCATTACATCATCCAAGTACAATCAGGGCCCGACTATGGAGCCAAAATAAAAGAAGAACCCCAAATGCGACACAGGTCCCCGATCGAACCCCAACTGGGCACCACTACTGATCAACTAGAACGATACAACACAAAGGACAAGATCTTCATCGAGCTCCTCCTGAGCTTGGTTACGTCATCTGCACGGACTCATCGGCACCTGCAAGCTGGTTTTGGAAGTATCTGTGAGCCACGGGGACTCAGCAATCTCGCACCCTCGCGATCAAGACTATTTAAGCTTATGGGTAAGGTAAAGGTATGAGGTGGAGCTGCAGCAAGCGACTAGCACATATGGTGGCTAACATACGCAAAAGAGAGCGAGAAGAGAAGGCAAAGCACGGTCGATGAACTATGATCAAGAAGTGATCCTAAAACAACCTACGTCAAGCATAACTCCAACGTCGTGTTCACTTCCCGGACTCCGCCGGAAAGAGACCATCACGGTTACACACGCGGTTGATGCATTTTAATTAAGGTCAAGTTTAGGTTTTCTACAACCGGACGTTAACAAATTCTGATCTGCCCATAACCGCGGGCACGGCTTTCGAAAGTTCAAATCCCTGCAGGGGAGTCCCAACTTAGCCCATGACAAGCTCTCACGGTCAACGAAGGAATAGACCTCCTCCCGAGACATTCCGATCAGACTCGGTATCCCGGTACTCCAAGACATCCTCGACAATGGTAAAACAAGTCCAGCAAGACCGCCCGATGCGCCGACATCCTGATAGGAGCTGCACATATCTCGTTCTCAGGGCAACACCGGATGAACACTACGTACAGCTAAAACCAGCCCTCAAGTTTCCCCGAGGTGGCGCCGCAAGTGGCTCTAGTTTGGACCAATGCTTAGACAAGCACTGGCCCGGGGGGGTTTAAAATAAAGATGACCCTTGGGCTGGCCTAACCCAAGGGAAAAAAGGCTAGGTGGCAAATGGTAAAACCAAGGTTGGGCCTTGCTGGAGGAGTTTTATTCAAAGCGAACTATCAAGGGGTTCCCATTATAACCCAACCGCGTGAGGAACGCAAAATCCGGGAACATAACACCGATATGACGGAAACTAGGGCGACAAGAGTGGAACAAAACACCAGGCATAAGGCCAAGCCTTCCACCCTTTACCAAGTATATAGATGCATTAATTAAATAAGATATATCGTGTTATCCCAACAGTAAACATGTTCCAACAAGGAACAACACCTCCATGTTCCAACAAGGAACAAAACTTCAATCTTCACCTGCAACTAACAACGCTATAAGAGGCGCTGAGCAAAGCGGTAACATAGCCAAACAACAGTTTGCTAGGACAAGGTGGGTTAGAGGCTTGGTTCAACAATATAGGAGGCATGACAAGCAAGTGGTAGGTATCGCAGCATAGGCATAGCAAAAGAGCGAGCAACTAGCAAGCAAAGATAGAAGTGATTTCGAGGGTATGGTCATCTTGCCTGAGATCCCGCAAGGAAGAAGAACGAGTCCATGAAGGAGACAAACGGACGTAGTCGAACGGTTCCTCACAAACGCGACGTTACCGGAACCAACCCCAAGAAGCAAACACCGGAAAGAAGCACACAACATAGTAAACAACCACGCCATAAGCATGGCATGATGCACAAACAAGTATGATGCATGTCCGGTTTAATGAAGTATGGCATGGCAAAGTGCACAAACAATCCTACAAATTAAGTGGAGCTCAACATGCAACTCCGTTGCATCTTGACGAAACACCGCATTCAAGTTATTTAGATCGATCTCGGTTATGTACTCAACAATATTAAATGTTGTTAAGCATGGCAAAAGGTGAAGCATAACGAAACTATACTATCTAAACAATTTAAATGGGGCCGGATATCGCAAACGAAAAATCTGGTAAATCCCCATATGCATTAGTAAATTAATGCAAACAACAAATTAAACATTTTAATTGTTGTTATCATGATGCGGATGACATGAACAAGTTTATGCAATTTTAAGAGAAGTTGACAAGAGCATTAAGAAGCATTTGTCATCGTGGCGGAAACAAAAGGGGTGCCACAGCAACGATAACGAAACGGTGCCACGGCAACGTTCCGGTTCCCGGTAACTTGATTGAGATACCAATGCAAAGGAGAAGTGTGCGCATGCGGGTCATGTGATAAATGGTGGGGTGCTCCCGGTTACCGGATTCCCACGGGTTAGCGGCAAACGAGGAGGACTGAGCAAGTGACAACTCGGACACGGTGCAGACAACGGGTGCATCTCAAACATCGCAAGCATTCATTCACGGACGTCGTCTCGGGGTTATACCTTCGAAGCGTGCATTATCGGAGCGGTTCGAGTTCGATGCGGTGTAGGGGAAGTAGACGTTTTTGGGACGTTCGTAGTCGAAGTAGTCGTTCTCGCATGCTCTAGGGTCGACGGTAGAGGTTCTCGCGATCTCGGCGACGGTAGTGGTACACGTTTTCGTAGAAGGACTTGACGAATCCGAGTCACTTGGGGGTCGACGGTAGTCGTTCACGTTTGTTCGGAGAGGTACTAGACGCACCCCGGATCTGTAGTCGTACACGCACGTAGATGAACTTGGCCGGTCCTCGACGTCCTGGTACTTGGCATTCGGTGCGGTACTTGATGAATCCCGAAACGGTCTTAGGCGTCTTCGCGCGTAGGGGTACTTGGCGTTTTCCGAGATGATCTTGGCGTAACCATGCGTAGAGGTACTTTGCAGATCCGTGGAACTTGCTGGCTTGGTCTTGCCGAAAAGGGCTCTTGGCGGTTCCATTCAGGAAGGATGCAACGGATCGGAGCTAGCAACTGGTGGCACTTGACTCGGGCAGGGGCAGCGCTGGGGAGGAAGCAGGAGCATGGCGAGGTGGATGAGCTTCTGCGGATGCTCGCCGGAGGCGAACGGCGGCGAGGCAGGGCATCGTCCTGCTGGTTCGAGGGGCACAAGACCATGGCAAGGTGCGCGAGGAAGACGCCCAGGGCGCGGAGCTTCAAGGCGAGGAGGAGGCCATGGCAGGAGGCAGTGGAAGTGGCAGAGGGGAGGCACGTCCTTGCCGGAGTCAGCAGGGCGGCGAGGCAGGTGAGCATGGGCGGCGGCGAGGCGCGTCGGGCGGCAACAGGATCTGGGCGCGAGCGGGGATGCGGGGGTCGGGGAGGCAGTCCAGCGACACAGGAGGCCGACGCCAAAGGAGACCCTGGGCGGTGCCGCAGACGTGGAGAAGAGGGAGGTATGGCGCGGGGCAGGGGAGATGGGGTCGGGCCCCTGGTGCGATGCGTGTGGGAGTGAGAGGGAGAGGTGGGTCGAGCGGTGGTTGAGGACGAGAGGGAGAGGGAGATGGGATCGAGCCAAAACTCTCCCTGGCGGCGTGAGGGGAGAGCACAGGGAGGATGAGATCGGGTAGGGTTAGGGGAAATTAGGTGGGCCGGAGCTGGATGGCCCTATAGGCCGGCTGAGCTAATGGGCCGGCCGGATGGCCGAGGCCGAGGTAGCTGCTGCTGCTGCTTTTCTATTTCTCCAGGCAGAAAAAAAACAAAAGGAAAGAGCAGGAAAAAGAAGGAGAGGAGCTAGAGAAAAATAAAAATATACTAGTGATCCTGAAAATGTGCTCTATTTAATAAAATTGGTTTGGAGATTTTTAAAGGAAGTAAAAATAATTCAAGTTTGAATTTAAATTCAAACTTGAACCATTTTAAACCCTAACCAAAACAATTTCTATAGAGATGAAATTTGACATAGAGGCTAGGTGCATGGTGTTGGAATATTGAGGCAAAGATGAACATTAAAAGAGAAGGGAACATGACACTTGCCAAAAGAAGGAAGTAGAGGGAAGGAGAAGGTGATGAAGCAAGATTCATGCATGGAACATGCAACAACTTAATATGTATGAAAACACACAATGCACAAGATGACATGATGAAATGCAACATGATGCAATGATGAATGCAAAGAACCAAACAAATCACACGATGAAACTCGGAACCCAAGGAAGGTATCTGAAGCTCCGGTCTTGGGGCATTACATCGGTGGAGCTTCAAGGGGCCCACGAGGCAGGGGGCGCGCCCTAGGGGGGCGCCCTCCACCCTTGTGACCGCCTCGTGGGTTTCTTGACGGAGGGTCCAAGTCTCCTGGATCTTATCTGGTGAGAAAATCACATTTCTGAAGGTTTCATTCTGTTTGGACTCCGTTTGATATTCTGTTTCTCCGAAACACTGAAATAGGAAAAAAAACAGCAATTCTAGGCTGGGCCTCCGGTTAATAGGTTAGTCCCAAAAATAATATAAAAGTGGAAAATAAAGCCCAATATAGTCCAAAACAGTAGATAATATAGTATGGAGCAATTAAAAATTATAGATACGTTGGAGACGTATCAAGGGTCGCCACGGACTATGATCGGATTGGGCTTAAACCCGACCAGAGAGAAATTAGAACTCCACCGATCACCCATCAAGTAGCGGTAGTAGAGGAGCAAGACGACAACTCTTCCTCTACACTAAGAACGAACTACGTTCAGATCTCCGAACTTGAAGAGTCGGATACCTACCCGTAAAAAGACATGTCCTGTCCTCCGAACACAGAATCGGATGACAAGCCGAAAAAACCAGCTGACATCCCGGAGCCCGATCTACTAAATCTGGAGATTCTCCAAACTCCGGATCCCAATTTGGGTCAGGGTTCGGACTTCAATCCACCCACCCACCCAGACATAAGCACTCTCAGGGGCATATGACAGTAGTATATGGAAACGGCCCACCACTTCTGGGCCAGATTCCTCCTTGCCAAAGATAAGATTGAAGATTGCGACGACGAAGACGCGATCACAGCGTTTCGCAGCAATTGCATGGACGAAGGAATCCTCAACTCCATCAACCGTCGTTGCATATCACGCTTCGTAGACTTGGCAACCATAGTATACAAGTACGACACAATGGAAAGCGCCTGGAAAACTCATGCAGCCTGCTGGGAACCGCCAGTTTCCATCCAATCCCTCGTTTAGGTGAAAAGGACGCACCCTAGTGGCACGCCGGCCCAATGACAAAGAAGTACAAGCCCATTACGAGATGCGGAACGGTTCTGGAGGGATGGATCGATGGACCATGCAAGCTACACACAACACCGGACACTATATCAACTCACAGCCTTAGAGCATGTTGGATACTCCGGCAGGTGGCCAAGAGTGGCGAGGATATCCTCACCAAAATAACCCAGAGCAATATCCTCCAGAAGACGACGAACCCAAAGTACTGATGGTCTTTGAGACTTTTGCTTCAAACAATAAGCGTAAAAGGGCACTCCGCGACCTGGCCGAAGTCTGCCAAATCGCAGAAACAAACCCTTGGAACGACACGGCCATAACTTTCAATGCCAATGACGAACCAAAAGTCAGGACAATCCGGGCACCAGCCGCCTTGGTCCTTAGTCTGATCGTGGACGGCTTTCGGCTCACCAAGGTTCTCATGGACGGCGGCAGCGGACTAAACCTCATTTACGAGGACACACTCAGTAAAATGGAAACAGACAGGAGCCACATCAAGCAAAGTAGCACGACCTTCCGGGGAATTATTCCTAGTCGGGACGTGCGATGCACGGGAAAAATCACCCTCGACGTGGTATTCGGCACACCGGAGAACTATCGGACCAAAGAACTAACCTTCCAAGTGGCCCCTTTCAACATCGGATATCACGCCCTATTGGGGCGAGATGCATTCACACGCTTCCAGGCTACACCTCACTATGGGTATATGAAGCTCAAGATGCCGGGGCCCAACGGCATAATCACTCTTGCTAGTGATCCGGACATAGCACTCCGCGTCGAAAAACAAAACTGCATCACTGTCCCTTGAGTCATTATCCGAAGCCCTCGCGGCCAAAGAATTAACCGCATTACGCTCCACAGTGGATAAGGACGACGTAATCTTGGATAAACGACCCAAATCCACCTCCTTCAAACTAGCAGAAGAAATAGTCAAATTCCAAGTCCATCCAACGGACCCCAAGAAAACAGCATCTATCGGGGCACAATTAGACCCAACGGTCGACACCGTGCTACAAGAATTTCTGCGCGAAAATTGGGATATATTTGCATGGCATCCTTCTAATATGCGAGGAATCCCACGCAGATTGGCCGAACACAGCCTCAACATATTGAAGGGGTATAAACCGGTCAAACAAACACTGCGGCGTTTTTCCAAACCCAAACGTCAAGCGATGGGGGAGGAGCTAGCCAAGTTAATAGAGGCCGGATTCATTAGAGAAATAAAACACCCGGACGGGCTAGCAAACTTGGTGATGGTACCAAAAAAAGGATAAATCCCGGCGCCTGTGCGTTGATTTCAAAGACCTCAATAAGGCATGCCCTAAGGATCCCTTCCCCCTCCCTCGCATCGACCAGATTATCGATGCCATCGCAGGACACGATTCACTATGCTTCCTCGACGCATATTCTAGATACCATCAAATCAAAATGAATGAGTCTGATCAAGCCGCAACGGCATTCATTTCCCCATACGGGCTATTCTGCTTCAACACCATGCCCTTCGGGCTCAAAAACGTCGGGGCCACCTACCAACGCATGATTCTAACATGCCTAGAGAAACAGATCGGCAAGACAGTTGAAGCATACGTGGACGGCGTCATCATTAAAACTAGGCACGTCGACTCACTAATAGACGATTTACGTCTCACATTCGACAACCTCCGTACATATGACATCAAGCTCAATCCGGAAAAGTGTGTTTTCGGTGTTTCTGCTGGAAAGTTGCTGGGCTTCATCGTTTCCAAAAGAGGAATTGAAGCAAATCCATCCAAAATCCGAGCCTTGTCACAATTGGCCACACCAACGGACCTTAAACAGGTCCAAAAACTCGCTAGGTGCGTGGCAGCTTGATACGTCTCCAACGTATCTATAATTTTTTATTGTTCCATGCTATTATATTATTTGTTTTGGATGTTAATGGGATTTATTTTACACTTTTAAATTATTTTTGGGACTAACCTATTAACCCAAGGCCCAGTGCAAACTGTTGTTTTTTTTGCCTATTTCAGTGTTTCACAGAAAAGGGATATCAAACAGAGTCCAAACGGAATGAAACCTTTGGGAGCGTGATTTTTGGAACAAACGTGGTCGAGAGGACTTGGAGTGGATGTCAAGCAACCAACAAGGAGGCCACGAGGCAGGGGGTGCGCCTACCCCCTGGGCGCACCCTCCCCCTCGTGGGCCCCTCGTGGCTCAACCGACCTACTTCTTCCTCTTATATATGTTCACATACCCTAAAAACATTCAGGAGCACCACGAAACCCTATTTCCACCGTCACAAGCTTCTGTACCCAAGAGATCCCATCTTGGGGCCTTTTTCGGAGCTCCGCCGGAGGGGGCCTTGATCACGGAGGGCCTCTACATCAACTCCATGGCCCCTTCGATGATGTGTGAGTAGTTTACTTCAGACCTTCGGGTCCATAGCTAGTAGCTAGATGGCTTATTCTCTCTCTTTGGATCTCAATACAAAGTTCTCCTCGATCTTCTTGGATATCTATTCGATGTAACTATTTTTGCGGTGTGTTTGTCGAGATCCGATGAATTGTGGATTTATGATCAAGTCTATTTATGATCAAGTCTATCTATGAACAATATTTGATTCTTCTCTGAAATCTTTTATGCATGATTGGTTATCTTTGCAAGTCTCTTCGAATTATCAGTTTGGTTTGGCTACTAGATTGATCTTTCTTGCAATGGGAGAAGTGCTTAGCTTTGGGTTCAATATTGCGGTGCCCGATCCCAGTGACAGAAAGGGAAACGACACGTATTGTATTGTTGCCATCGAGGATAAAAAGATGGGGTTTATATCATATTGCTTGAGTTTATCCCTCTACATCATGTCATCTTACCTAAGGCATTACTCTGTTCTTATGAACTTAATACTCTAGATGCATGCTGGATAGCGGTCGATGTGTGGAGTAATAGTAGTAGATGCAGGCAGGAGTCGGTCTACTTGTCACGGACGTGATGCCTATATACATGATCATGCCTAGATATTCTCATAATTATTTGCTTTCCTATCAATTGCTCGACAGTAATTCGTTCACCCACCGTAATACTTATGCTATCATTACGGTCACTGGACTTCAGAATATGCTCATTATGGTCACTGTATACATTCTCGTGGTGATCATACGGTATCTAGCTCACGATACGTCTCCGTATTTTCTTGATGACACTGACGGACTTTGCATTTGATGCGTGCTCCGTATTTTGTTGAAGACACTTATGGTCATTGTATTTGAAGCGAAAGCACGATATGGTCACTGGACTTCAGAATAAGCTCATCACGGTCACCACATACATTTTGTCATGCTAACCAACATGTGGTTGGATGGTTATGAGGACAGTGATTTCTCGAGCCCACCAGGGTTAAAGTCTCGGTGCTCCCATTTATCCTGGGTTAATTTCAGTATTTTTCGGCGATGTGCGTTCATTGGGAGGAGACGTTCCACTCGACTACGAGGCACCTATGGTGACTTCGTAAAATCTCAAGATCATATGCTGGCTCACTCTCTCGAAGGTGCTCATAGGGTTAGGGTCTGCGTGTGTGCGCTTATAGCGGTGAGTGCTCGCATGTATATATGAGCCCTTGCGTCTGTACCGTGTTAAAAAAATACATGTCATGATTATACGGTCACTGGCTCACTCGTACAACTCCGTATTTTGTTGATGACACAATCAATTGACCAATCAAATGTTCCACATGGCGCAACTAGTGTTGCACCATCGGGGCGCGTAACCATGGGGCCCACCTGTCAGCCTGTATATGAAAGAAAGAAATGGTAGTTTGAGTCTGTATTGTGTTAATAAAATACATTTTAGGGTGATCATATGGTCACTGGCTCACCATACAGCTCCGTAATTTGTTGATGACACGATCAATTGACCAGTCAAACGGTCCACATTCAGCAGCGCACATTATCATAGGGCCCACCCGTCAGCGCGTATATGAAGGACAAAAATGGTAATAAATTAGTGGTCGGTGGGTACTCGAAATCGTGAGACCTCTGGTTGGCAGTCGCCGGCGATGGAGGGCGCGTTGATTGGGCGGTGGGGTGGGGATCGCCAAAGAAAAAGCTCGGCGCGGGGGAGGGGCCTAGAGGGATGGCCGGTGCGGTGGCGGACCGGCGGTGGGGAGTGGTTTCGGGGCGGGCGGGACGGCGTGGCGGCGCGGGCCGGCCGCGGGCGGCGGGGGCCGGTGGTTCGGCCGGTGGTGGCTGGCGACTCAGGGGGGAGTTTGATGATAAACTGCAGGCCCTTAAGTTCATATCCAATGGCTGGAAAATCTAATGACCAGAGATGAAAAAGTCAGTCGACTGACGTGTAGCCTCACCCCGCACGTACACATGCACGCACGCAAGACACACACGCATGCAGGCGTGCAACGCTGACACATACACATGCACTCACGAACACACACACGTACGCACACATGCATGCAACACTGAAATGTACCCTTGCACACACGCAACACTCGCACGCCTGCATGCACACAGCACACGGCGCAAGACACACGCTCAACCTATATGTGCATGCACCCTTTGTTAAGGACATGGATTGTTGCGGGTATTAATCAATCTTATCTGTGATAACCAGAACATTGATGTTTGCAACGGTCTTTATGAATCACAACGTATTGAATGGGCTATCAATATAGTAGGATTATCTACACGAAAAGGATGACGTCACACTCAATGAACAATTATCGGTTTATGAAATGCCCGCTTCTGACCGCCCTGGCCCACCAAAGGTTCCTCTGCTGTGCGCTGCCTGCCTTGGGTCACTGACATGCAGGCCATGTACCCAAAGAGCCCACACATCAGTGGAAGAATGGCGTGGTGTCCTACGTCAGAGTCGAGGGCGCCACTCGCTGCACGCCCGACTGAACACGCCTCCTTGCCGCATTCAAACGCCTCCATGAAACCCGCTCGTGTGGAAGCCAAGAAATCCACTCTGGACACACGTCCATTCATGACCGGGCCGCCATTAAACGCAACACCGGCCGAGCTCCTCCCGTCCGCTGTCTATTTAATCTCCTATTTAAACGAGGCCAAACGCCGGCCAAGAATCGCACACCTCTGCAGCTCCCCTATCTCCTCCTTCACCATTTTGTCCACTCTTACAATGGCTTACGAAGAGTAGTTATTCCACACAAGCCATTTGTCTAGGTTTGTATCTCTCACACACACCCACGTAGGTGGGGGACATGCACGAAGAGAAGAGGTGCACGCACGGCGCACGTACTCCCGTCTCTTTCCCAACCACACCCGCGTGGGTACACGGTGGAGCTCATTTCTGTACGAAAAGTCAGCCCACGTGGTAATTTGACCATGTATTGGTTGTTCACTTGGTGGAGGGAGGATCGTCTACCACGGGTGAACAAACAAATTGCAACTTGACGCGTTATGTTACAAAAGAGGCAAACCAAGTGGGGCCTACCTTAGAGTCAAGGCTCTATACACTGGAGTACTTTTGATGTGTCCCGTCAACTCGCAGAACGAGGAGAAGCTTGCTTAGTACGCCATCACCCCTGCCCACGGGCGCGGTGGCTCGCAGGATGAGGTGAAGCTTGCTTACTAGTAGTAGTACTGTACGCCTTATGCCCGCTCCCTCGCCCACGCGCGCGGTGGCTCGTAGGACGAGGAGAAAATTTTACTACTCCCTCCGTTTACTCCTCGTCCCTACTACCTTGGTTAGAGAGATTATCATATTGTTTGGAATATATATGTCCTTTAGTACTCCCTCCATTTACTTATACAAGGCCACTATAAAAAAATACATTTTCCATCTATACAAGGCCACAAATAGTAATCGAGACAAAAGTTACTACTCCCTCCTTTCTAGTTTATGGCTCAATTTCAAAATCTCTCCAACCAAGGTAGACGGTGAGTGGTCGAATTAATTTCGTACTCCTAGTTTGCACAAGTAATTAGTACGCTCAATTTTCTCAAGAAGTTATGTTTACCGAGGCATTAATTAGAACGAATGCA
This sequence comes from Triticum aestivum, assembly GCF_018294505.1. NCBI lineage: Eukaryota > Viridiplantae > Streptophyta > Magnoliopsida > Poales > Poaceae > Triticum > Triticum aestivum. The sequence continues at coordinate 465,356,159 of NC_057797.1, forward strand.
TGAATGACCACTAAATTTCCATGAACTTCTACATGCATTGTTGAGTTTTCTCTTGACACTTCTTGCATCGGGTGATCTAACGCACCTCGAAATCCAACATGTGATGGTACTACTACTAGTAGTAGAATTGGGACTTATAAAACAGAAAAACAAATGTTTTTTAGATGAGCCCTATAAACCCTAGTGGGTACGTACTCCGTAAAATCAGATTTTCCCAAAACTAAGTCGCTCAACCTTCATTTGCTTGTTTCCCTTCCTGCCTCCTTGCCTCGAACAGACCATGCCAACTCCCCTGCCTGTCGCACAGGAAAAGACCCGCCCTCGCTTTTTTTTACTCCGGGTTTGTATCGATGGATTGCGCGAAGCAACACAAAACCAAGCCGTGTCTTGTACTCCTCCGTCGACGCTCGCTTTCATGAATTATGTACTTCCTATCACTGACATGTGGGACATATAGCAACCCGGTCGACGTGTCAAGCACCAAATAACAGTGCAGAATAGCAGGGGGACACACCCCAGTCGTACCGCCCCAGTAGTAGTAGTAATGAGCAATGATACGTCAAATCACAATGCCGCACCTTCCTAGATGGACGAAGCAACCATTATTGCACACTTCGGTTCGCCATCATCTCAAACCACATAGTATTGCTTCTGCCTCAAGAGGGACACGCGCATCGCCTTGGTACATCATGACACATGGGACCGCATGATAGGCCATGCTCCCCCACCGATCGCTCGGTAAAATCACCTCATTTTTACTACTATACTTCCTCCATATCGGTTTACATGGCATGCACGTCGTTCTAGGTTGAGAATTTAACTGGCTATATATGTGATGAACAGTATATGTTTAGAAACTACATCCGCTTAATAATCCAATGATATACTTTTTGTGACATAGTAACTCATATTTAGTTAGTCAAATGGATGACCTAGAACTACGTGCACGCCCTATAAACCGAGACGCCTAAAAAAACGAGATGGAGAGGGTAGTTCAGTACGTATCTTTTTAGATCAATATAGTCGGGATTCACCAAGGAGCAAAACCAAGTGGTAGGTTGCACCTGTCGTGTTGGCGTAGCAACTCAAGCAGGGTCGGTCCGCACACGAAATGGAGACACACTTAACAGGACCCCTTTGGCCGACATGTGGCTCATCCACCATCTTGTTCCACGTGCGATGCACCAAATTATAGTTCAGAGCAGCGGTTGGAAATGGAGGCACCCCGGTAGTAGCGCCACAGTAGTAGAAAATGAGCGATGAGGGGTCAAATCACAAAGCCCCACCTTTCCTGCATTAAGTTGGACGGACGAAGCAACCATCATTTCACTCTAGGGCGCAAGAGCATAAAGAAAAGAGAAAACCAATGATGCATGCGGCAGCTACCTAAGGCACCCTAGGGTAGGGGTCTTCACTACAGATCATTTTTTTAAAGCGCCTCCACTACAAATCGGCTTCTCCCTCGTCCTCTTGAATAAAACCGATGATGCGTGCGGCGGTAGGGTTTGTAGGAGTACTACTACGGCGTGCGGGGCCACGTCGTAGTAAATGGGAGAGGGATTGAGTTCGAGTTGACGCCTTAAATATGTGTGGGCCGCTTGGTTTTAGGGGAACGAGGCAACATTTTGGGTTCGGGGACCAATGGAGATATAGTGCGTACAAAAAATTGTGGACCTAGGTTCGACCGAAAGGCAATGATACATGGGCCCTGCATTTTGATATACCCGGGGCCACGTGAAATTTTCTACTCTACTCAAAACTAGTAAGGTACACATGCATTGAACGCGTGAGATTTTGAAACCAAATTTTGAATAAATACACACTATAGCATGTAAAGCTTTGAGTCATATATGCATGATGTAGATGTTTGTTTAGTTCTCATAGTTCATCTCATTCAAAATCAATTAGTTTTATAAAAAATGTTAAGATTCATGGGGTTGTGCATTGTAAAGCATAAAGTAAAAAACAAATAATGGCAATTCATTTAGAGAAAAAAATCAATTATGATATGGAAGATTCTAGAACAAAGGAGAAGTGCTTGTGTTTTGAGGTTTGTGCATTATGCTTAAGTTCAACCATGGAGTCTTCTAAATTGTACATGTGGCAGATCTGGTGGAATGTTGATGATATCCAACGGCCAGTAGTGCTCGGATTTGCCATCTCTGCACTGTCGGATTAGCTTCATCCAGCGGCCATCTTTCAAAGTTATTCGCACACTATATAGTTCTTGTGCCATAGTTGCATGTCTTGGAAAAAAGCTACTAGTGGGTTGTACTAGCTATTTAGGAATGGAAGATGTATACATGGAAGTTGTAGGGAAAGAGATGACATGGAGTATCTCAATTCCTATGAGTAGGGATTGGAAAAGAGATGTCATTTGGTTCACATCGTAGGAACTTTTCTGTTGAATCTAGAGATGACATGTATCTCAATTCCTATGAGGAGGGATTAGAAAAGAGATGTAATTTGGTTCATATCATAGGAACTTTTCTATTGAATATACGCTAATGTTTATTTTCCTTTGAAATTATGGGAGTATAGGAATCCATTCATATGAACCAAGTGGCTCTAAAGCTATAGAAATGATATCATGTTTATTTCATTTGAAATGTGGAGTATATGAATCTATTCGTATGAACCAATTGGCTCTAAAGGAAAAAAAATCCTATAAAAATCATATCATATAGAGTTCCTATGATATTCCTCCACACCAAAGGATGGTTGAAATTGCTGCAGGTGATACGATGGTCTTTCTTTGTAGACTCCTCCCCCATCTTCATAGTTACCTCTCGAATATGAATGAAATGATATATACAAGGTATTCTGCATGTGCAATTTGGTACACGAAAACTCGGGAAAAGTTTGCGAGGTTCGAATTTTCAATAAAGCTATATGCACTGCATTTTGGAATGGAGGGAGAATACGGCAGTTGCTAACACTCACGTGGAAGATTTGTGTGTAGGAGGAGTGGCTACTCTGTTAAATGACATGACAAAATTGACATTGTCGGATGCCGATCTAACGGTTCTTACAGCTTTCGTCAGGAAAAGGCTTGTGGCGAATGTTTGTCGGATAATGATTTATGGACACATGCATTGCATTGATACGTGCCCCCTCTCTCTCACGCACACGCACCCTCACGAGTCACGACTCTCCCGAGTCCTCTCGCACCCACCATCTATCTGCAGGTAGACGTCACACACATATGTGCTCTTCACACCCTACCCGCAGAACTTCTAAAAACAAATGACGTCACGCACATTTTATTTTATCTCACACGTCACACACTTATACTATTACTCTTGTAGAGAACGTTCTTTGGACATAGTATATTGTACTCTCACAAAGAGAAGCGGTGCACGCACGTACTAGTTCTCTCACACCCACTCGCGGGTACATGTAGGAGCGTATTTTTTGAAGCTGGTACAGCAAAATCACTCCACTATATATATAAGCAGGAGCCTTAGAGCTTGCTTTACTAGGGTTCCTCTTGTTTACTATCTCATGCTCTCCAGATCTAAGCAAGACATAGGTGGCCACACCTTCTCTCAGCTCACGGATGGTCACAAATCCGTCCGGACAACCTCGACCGGGGCAGGGGTGTAGGTGCATCGTTCACGATGTCGTCGGCGGCGAGCGAGGAGACCAACGTCCTGTGCATCCCGATCGGCGGCCGTGCCATTCTCTCCGAGAGAGCGCCGGCTCGGGAGGGCCTCCGACCCCTTCTTCCTCCCTGCGATATTATGGCCAAGATGCGGCCTTCCGACGCCGTCTTTGCCACATGCCGACGACCCTCTGGTATATATTCCTTCAAAACCCGCCTTGCTCTACTGCCCCAGCTCCCCACTTGGCTTCATGTGGATCTTTTTCTACTTCCGTCCGCTGTTCCAAAGTCACCTAGACTTTTACTATTATTGGAGGTAAAGCTAGTTCATACAGTCGACTCTAAGAGTTGGTTCAAATAGGGAAGAAAGTGAGAAAGTTGTAGCATGAATCTAGGACTTGGTTCTAAGAGGAAACGAGGGAAAGTAGTAGATACTGGCTACCCAACCAGTCTCTTGGTTGAAAAGACGAAGAAAGCATGGTGGATGGCGAAGGGTGTGGGGTGATACGTCTCCAACGTATCTATAATTTTTTATTGCTCCATGCTATATTATCTACTGTTTTGGACTATATTGGGCTTTATTTTCCACTTTTATATTATTTTTGGGACTAACCTATTAACCGGAGGCCTAGCCCAGAATTGTTGTTTTTTGCCTATTTCAGTGTTTCGAAGAAACGGAATATCAAATGGAGTCCAAACAGAATAAAACCTTCGGGAATGTGATTTTCTCACCGAACGTGATCCAGGAGACTTGGACCCTACGCCAAGGAACAAAAGAGATCACGAGAGTGGGGGGCGCCCCCCCCCTAGGGCGTGCCCCCTGCCTCGTGGGCCCCTCGATGCTCCACCGACGTACTTCTTCCTCCTATATATACCTATGTACCCCCAAACGAACAGAGACAGAGCGAAAAACCTAATTCCACCGCCGCAACTTTCTGTATCCACGAGATCCCATCTTGGGGCCTGTTCCGGGGCTCCGCCGGAGGAGGGCCGTCATCACGGAGGGCTTCTACATCATCATAGCCTCTCAGATGAAGTGCGAGTAGTTTACCTCAGACCTTCGGGTCCATAGTTAGTAGCTAGATGGCTTCTTCTCTCTCTCTTTGAATATCAATACAAAGTTCTCCCCCTCTCTTGTGGAGATCTATTCGATGTAATCTTCTTTTTGCGGTGTGTTTGTTGAGACCGATGAATTTTGGGTTTATGATCAAGTCTATCTATGAATAATATTTGAATCTTCTCTGAATTCTTTTATGTATGATTGGTTATCTTTGCAAGTCTCTTCGAATTATCCATTTGGTTTGCCCAACTAGACTGGTAGTTCTTGCCATGGGAGAAGTGCTTAGCTATGGGTTCGATCTTGCGGTGTCCTTTCCCAGTGACAGAAGGGGCAGCAAGGCACGTATTGCATCGTTGCCATCGAGGATAACAAGATGGGGTTTATTTCATATTGCATGAATTTATCTCTCTACAGCATGTCATCTTGCTTAAGGCGTTACTCTGTTTTTAACTTAATACTCTAGATGCATGCTGGAGAGCGGTCGATGAGTGGAGTAATAGTAGTAGATGCAGAATCGTTTCGGTCTACTTGTCATGGGCGTGATGCCTATATACATGATCATACCTAGATATTCTCATAACTATGCTCAATTCTGTCAGTTGCTCAACAGTAATTTGTTCACCCACCGTAGAATACTTATGCTCTTGAGAGAAGCCACTAGTGAAATCTATGGCCCCCGAGTCTATTCTCATCATATCAATCTCCATCACTTTAATCTTGTTTTGCTTTTACTTTACCTTTTACTTTTTACTTTGCATCTTTATACCAAAAATATTATATCTATCAGATCTCACTCTCGTAAGTGACCGTGAAGGGATTGACAACCCCTAATCGCGTTGGTTGCGAGTAGCTATCGTTTTGTGCAGGTACGAGGGACTTGAGCATGGCCTCCTACTGGATTGATACCTTGGTTCTCAAAAACTGAGGGAAATACTTACGCTACTCTGCAGCATCATCCTTTCCTCTTCGGGGAAATCCAACGCAAGCTCAAGAGGTAGCAAGAATAATTTCTGGCGCCATTGCCGGGGAATCTACGCAAAAGTCAACCTACCAAGTACACATCACAATCCCTATCTCTCGCATTACATTATTTGCCATTTGCCTCTCGTTTTCCTCTCCCCCCCCCAATTCACCCTTGTCATTTTATTCGCCCTCTCTCTCTCTATCCTCCCTCTCTATTTGCCTCTTTTTGCCCGCTTGCTCTTGTTTGCTCGTCGTCATGGCTACTCTCATATCTTCTCTGTTGTCTCCCGAGAGTGAAGTTCTAAATGGAGGGAGAAAATCTAAAAGATGCTTGGTATAGAATGTGCAATGCTCAAAATAGATCTACCAGGAAGCAATCTACCTTAATTCTTGTCTGCAATTTTTATGTAGGTGTTAATCCTTGGTATAGATATATCCTCGATACCATTACCGGAGGGAACTTCTTGGGTAGCCATACTTTTGATTCTTATAATGCTATGTTAAATTTATTTGGCTCACCACCTCTTTTGGTTAATGGAACCATGTTAACTTTGGAGCATGTTATGCAAAGACTTGAAATTATTGAAAATAAAGTTGATACTATTGAATTAATTGAAAATCTAGATAAAAAGATCCACAATCAAATTACTCAATATGGATCTAAGGTAGGAATGACTTTGAAGAATGTTAAGGAAAAAGAACCCATAGTTAATGATAAGATGAACTTGGATTCTATTAGAATTGATAAACTTGAGGATATCATTACAAACTTGGGAACCGCTTTTTCTTCCGTAAAGAATACTCCAATTCCTCCTACTAAAATTGCCAAACTTATGTATGTTCCTAAAAATAAGGGTGAATCATCTAAGAAAACTGTGGATCTTAAATCTATAAGTATTCATCCCAATCTTTTTGATATCATTAAGGAACCAATTGCTACAAATGAATTCTTCGATCTTGTGCCTAAAATTTTGATAATCACTAGAAAGAAATAAATTCCTAATGGAAATATATGCCTCATTGAAGAATTTCCTACCAAAGATGGCAATACCTAGATCTATCCTCGCTTTTATGCCTAGCTAGGGGCGTTAAACGATAGCGCTTGTTGGGAGGCAACCAATTTTTTTTATTCCATACTTTTTGCTCCTGGTTAGTAATAAATAAATTACCTAGCCTTTGTTTTGGTTGTGTTTTTTGTGTTTAATTAGTGTTTGTGCCAAGTAGAACCGTTGGGAAGACTTGGGGAAAGTCTTGTTGAACTTGCTGTAAAAAACAGAAACTTTAGCGCTCACGAGAACTGCTGTCATTTTTATTTTAACATTGATATTTAGTTCATTATTTTTGAAGATGATTAATAGATAAATTACTCACGTCCAGCAATTTATTTTAGAATTTTTGGGGTTCCACATCTTGCGCTAGCTACAGATTACTACAGACTGTTCTGTTTTTGGCAGATTCTGTTTTTCGTGTGTTGTTTGCTTATTTTGATGAATCTATGGCTAGTAAAATAGTTTATAATCCATAGAGAAGTTGGAATACAGTAGGTTTAACACCAATATAAATAAAGAATGAGTTCATTACAGTACCTTGAAGTGGTCTTTTGTTTTCTTTCGCTAACGGAGCTCACGAGTTTTCTACTTTAAGTTTTGTGTTGTGAAGTTTTCAAGTTTTGGGTGAATTCTTGTGATGGATTATGGAACAAGGAGTGGCAAGAGCCTAAGATTTGGGATGCCCATGGCACCCCCAAGATAATCCAAGGAAACCAAAAAGTCGAAGCTTGGGGATGCCCCGGAAGGCATCCCCTCTTTCGTCCACTTCCATCGGTAATTTACTTGGAGCTATATTTTTATTCACCAACATGATATGTGTTTTGCTTGGAGCGTCTTGTATTATTTGTGTCTTTGTGTTTTAGTGTGCCACAATCATCCTTGCTGTACACACCTTTTTAGAGAGCCATACATGAATTAAAATTTGATAGAATACTCTATGTGCTTCACTTATATCTTTTGAGCTATGTAGTTTTGCTCTATGTGCTTCACTTATATCTTTTGAGTGTTATAATTTTGCTCTATGTGCTTCACTTAGATCTTTTAGAGCACGATGGTGGATTTGTTTTACATAAACTATTGATCTCTCATGCTTCACTTAAATTATTTTGATAGTCTCTTAATAGCATGGTAATCTGCTTAATAATAATATGCTTGGTATTCAAGATTTGTGAAACTTTCTTTTGAGTGTGTTGAATACTAAGAAAAGATTGAAGTATGATAATTGTTTTGAGATATGGAGGTGATAATATTAAAGTCATGATAGTTGAGTAGTTGTGAATTTAAAGAATACTTGTGTTAAAGTTTGTGATTCCCGTAGCATGCACGTATGGTGAACCGTTATGTGATGAAGTCGGAGCATGATTTATTTATTGATTGTCTTCCTGATGAGTGGCGGTCGGGGACGAGCGATGGTCTTTTCCTACCAATCTATCCCCCTAGGAGCATGCGCGTAATACTTTGCTTTGATAACTTCTAGATTTTTGCAATAAGTATATGAGTTCTTTATGACTAATGTTGAGTCCATGGATTATACGCACTCTCACCCTTCCACCTTTGCTAGCCTCTCTAATACCGCGCACTTTTCGCCGGTATCATACACCTACCATATACCCTTCCTCAAAACAGCCACCATACCTACCTATTATGGCATTTCCATAGCCATTCCGAGATATATTTCCATGCAACTTTCCACCGTTCCGTTTATTATGATACACTCTATCATTGTCATATTGCATATCCCGGTACACCGCTAGAGGCATTCATATAGAGTCATATTTTGTTCTAAGTATCGAATTGTAATTGTTGAGTTGTAAGAAAAATAAAAGTGTGATGATCATCATTATTAGAGCATTGTCCCAAGTGAGGAAAGGATGATGGAGACTATGATTCCCCATAAGTCGGGATGAGACTCCAGACAAAAAATAAAAGAGGCCAAAGAGGCCAAATAAAAAAAGAAAGAAAAGAGGCCATAAAAAAAGAGAAAAGTCCCAAGTAAAAAAATATAAAAAATGAGAGAAAATTAGAGAAGGGACAATGTTACTACCCTTTTACCACACTTGTGCTTCAAAGTAGCACCATGATCCTCATAGTAGAGAGTCTCTCATGTTATCACTTTCATATACTAGTGGGAATCTTTCATTATAGAACTTGGCTTGTATATTCCAATGATGGGCTTCCTCAAATTGCCCTAGGTCTTCATGAGCAAGCAAGTTGGATGCACACCCACTTAGTTTCTTTTTGAGCTTTCATATACTTATAGCTCTAGTGCATCTGTTGGATGGCAATCCCTACTCACTCACATTGATATCTATTGATGGGCATCTCCATAGCCCGTTGATACGCCTAGTTGATGTGAGACTATCTTCTCCTTTTTGTCTTCTCCACAACCACCATTCTATTCCACCTATAGTGCTATATCCATGGCTCACGCTCATGTATTGCGTGAAGATTGAAAAAGTTTTGAAAAAGTTAGAGTATGAAACAATTGCTTGGCTTGTCATCGGGGTTGTGCATGATTTAAATATTTTGTGCGGTGAAGATAGAGCATAGCCAGACTATATGATTTTGTAGGGATAACTTTCTTTGGCCATGTTATTTTGAGAAGACATAATTGCTTTGTTAGTATGCTTGAAGTATTATTATTTTTATGTCAATATGAACTTTTGTCTTGAATCTTTTGAATCTGAATATTCATATCACAATTAAGAAGATTTGCATTGAAATTATGCCAAGTAGCACTCCGCATCAAAAATTCTTTTTTATCATTTACCTACTCGAGGACGAGCAGGAATTAAGCTTGGGGATGCCTGATACGTCTCCAACGTATCTATAATTTTTGATTGCTTCATGCTATATTATCTACTATTTTGGACTATATTGGGCTTTATTTTCCACTTTTATATTATTTTTGGGACTAACCTATTAACCGGAGGCCCAGCCCAGAATTGTCGTTTTTTTGCCTATTTCAGTGTTTCGAAGAAACGGAATATCAAACGGAGTCCAAACGGAATAAAACCTTCGGGAACGTGATTTTCTCACCGAACGTGATCCAGGAGACTTGGACCCTACACCAAGGAACAAAAGAGGAGGTCACGAGGGTGGGGGGCGCGCCCCCTTGCCTCGTGGGCCCCTCGATGCTCCACCGACGTACTTCTTCCTCCTATATATACCTACGTACCCCCAAACGGACAGAGACAGAGCCAAAAACTTAATTCCACCGCCGCAACTTTCTGTATCCACGAGATCCCATCTTGGGGCCTGTTCCGAAGCTCCGCCGGAGGAGGGCCGTCATCACGGAGGGCTTCTACATCATCATAGCCTCCCCGATGAAGTGTGAGTAGTTTACCTCAGACCTTCGGGTCCATAGTTAGTAGCTAGATTGTAACTCCCTCGATGCGGCTATATCTCCCATGTGTCGAAGCACGACTTAGTGGCATAACTGCATTGAAAGCAATGTCGCAAGTGAGGTAATCTTCACACAACCCATGTAATACATAAGGGAAAGAGATACATAGTTGGCTTACAATTGCCACTTCACACAAATACATGAATAAACCATTATATCATCCAAATACACTCAAGGTCCGACTACTAAACTAAAATAAAAGAAGAACCCCAAATGCGACAAGGTCCCCGATCGACCCCAACTGGGCTCCACTACTGATCAACTAGAACGAAACAACACAAAGGACAAGATCTTCATCGAGCTCCTCCTGAGCTTGGTTGCGTCATCTGCACGGTAACATCGGCACCTGCAAACTGGTTTTGGAAGTATCTGTGAGCCACAGGGACTCAGCAATCTCGCACCGTCGCGATCAAGACTATGTAAGCTTATGGGTAAGGTAAAGGTATGAGGTGGAGCTGCAGCAAGCGACTAGCATATATGGCGGCTAACATACGCAAATGAGAGCGAGAAGAGAAGGCAAAGCACGGTCGATAAAAGTATGATCAAGAAGTGATCCTAGAACAACCTACGTCAAGCATAACTCCAACACCGTGTTCACTTCCCGGTCTCCGCCAGAAAGAGACCATCACGGTTACACACGCGGTTGATGCATTTTAATTAAGGTCAACTTCAGGTTTTCTACAACCGGACATTAACAAATTCCCATCTGCCCATAACCGCGGGCACGGCTTTCGAAAGTTCAAATCCCTGCAGGGGTGTCCCAACTTAGCCCATCACAAGCTCTCACGGTCAACGAAGGAATAGACCTCCTCCCGAGACGTTCCGATCAGACTCGGTATCCCGGTTCTACAAGACACTTCGACAAGTTAAAACAAATCCAGCAACACCGCCCGAATGTGCCGACAAATCCCGATAGGAGCTGCACATATCTCTTTCTCAGGGCACACTCAGATGAGTCTAGCTACGAGTAAAACCAACCCTCAAGTTTCCCCGAGGTGGCCCCGCAGGCAGCTCAGTTTGGACCAACACTCAGAGGAGCACTAGCCCGGGGGGGGGGGGTTAGAATAAAGATGCCCTTGAGTCTGCAAAACCCAAGGGAAGGTGGTAGGTTGTTAGTGCAAATAGTAAAACCAAGGTTGGGCATTGCTGGAGGAGTTTTATTCAAGGCGAACTGTCAAGGGGTTCCCATTATTACCCAACCGCGTAAGGAACGCAAAATCCGGGAACATAACACCGATATGACGGAAACTAGGGCGGCAAGAGTGGAACAAAACACCAGGCATAAGGCCGAGCCTTCCACCCTTTACCAAGTATATAGATGCATTAATTAAATAAGAGATATTGTGATATCCCAACAAGTAAACATGTTCCAATAAGGAACAACATCTCCATGTTCCAACAAGGAACAAACTTCAATCTTCACCTGCAACTAACAACGCTATAAGAGGGGCTGAGCAAAGCGGTAACATAGCCAAACAACGGTTTGCTAGGACAAGGTGGGTTAGAGGCTTGGTTCAACAACATAGGAGGCATGATAAGCAAGTGGTAGGTATCGCAGCATAGGCATAGCAAAAGAGCGAGCATCTAGCAAGCAAAGATAGAAGTGATTTCGAGGGTATGATCATCTTGCCTGAAATCCCGCAAGGAAGAAGAACAAGTCCATGAAGAAGACAAACGGACGTAGATGAACGGATCCTCACAACTCCGGAACGAAACCGAAGATAATGCGAGAAGTAACCCGGAAAGAAGCAAACAACATAGTAAACAACCATCACCTAATCATGGCATGATGCACAACAAGAATGATGCATGTCCGGTTTAAAGAGGGCATGGCATGGCAAAGTGCAACAAACAACACTACAAATTAAGTGGAGCTCAATATGCAACGAGTTGCATATTGACAGAACACCACATGCCTTATTTAGTTCTCTCTCGTTTATGTACCCAACAATATTAAATGTTGTTAGCATGGCAAGAGGTGAATCATGACAAAACTATACTATCTAAACAAATTAAATGGGGCCGGATATAACAAATAACAAATCCGGTAAATCCCCATATGCATATATTAGGTTTGGTACTGTTCTGCCCTAAACATAATTTTAGAGTTGTTAAACATGCAAAGTAAAGCCATCATGATAATCTAGGCAAAATTCTACCCCATTTACATATAAAGGTTATTAAGTTCGGAGCTACGGTTAAATAGTTATGAATTAAACCATTTAAGCATGACATAGGAGCAAATTTAAACAAACAGCATTTTAAACATTTTGAACATGGATGAAAGTTGGATATTATGAATCTAGACAAAATTCTAAGCAAGTTTCATATATAAAACATTTTAATCCGATGCACAGTTGTGAAGTTATTAAATGCATGAAGAACAGGGACTTTTCTGTAAAACAGTCATCTCTGGAATAATAGACAAATTCGCAGCGCACAGAAAAAAAACAGCTATGGGCTGAATCTGAGAAGAACTGGGCTGCTCACCGCGGGCCTTAGCAGGCCGGCTGGCCTAGCGGATCTGGTGCGGCTGCTAGGTCTGCGCGGATGGGCCAAGGGTAGGTTGGGCCTTGGTCAACGCGACCACGAAGCAGGGGAGGCAGGGGATCGAACCGCTGTTCAGCTCGAGCCTGAGCAGGGCATGGTGGCGGCGGCGGCTTGGCAAGGCGGGTCGCCGGGGGGTCGAGGAGGCAAGGAGGAGGCTGAGGCCGAGCTCCAGTGGCCGGATCTGGAGCTGACTCTTCGTTCCTGGCGTCAGCGGCGAACTCCGACGGCACCATGGCATCTTGCAGAATGGGAGGGAGAGAGAGATGAGCTCGGTAGGCAGGAAGAAGGACGGCGAGGTCGGGGCTCACCATGGCAGCGGTGGTCACCGGCGGGAGGCCAGGCGGCGGAGACGGCAGGAACGCGAGGGAGGGGATCGGGGCTCTCCCGATCCGGATCGGAGGTGGCGGCGCGCATGCTGGAGCAGGCGAGGGATCCCGGGCGCTGGCGGCTCAGGCCCATCTCGTCCCGGGACGGGCTGCGGATGGGCCTGGCAGGGCCACGGCGGTGGGAGGAGGTGGTTGGGCGATGTGGCACCACGGGAGAGGTGGGGAGCGCCTGACCCGCGGCGGCTGGCCAGTTGAGTGGCGCCAAGTGGCACTTGAGGGGTTGGCCGGCACCGGAATTCGAGGAGAGAAGGTGGGAGGCGGCTGGAAGATGATTGGGGCACAGAAATTTAGGAGGAGGGGTAGGTAGCTGCCCAAAATGGAAGGGGAGAAGGTTTATATAGGGCAGGTTCTAGGGTTAGGGGGGTTTAGGGGGTTTTCGGACCCTCCGATCGCGATCCGATGGCTCCAGTCGCGAGGATGGAGTAGGTGGGCTGCAGGATGAGTGGAAGTGGGCTGTGTAGACGGTCTCGAGCTGAGAGAAGAGAAGAGAAGAGAGGAAGGCCCGACGACTGTTTTCGGAGACCGAAAACATCCGACGTTAGACCGGCTATAATGCCGCTATATTTTAAAGGTTGGGCTATCAACCGAGCTCCGAATGCGATGAAACTTGGCAGGCGATCTACTAACAACATAACAACACCACATGCCAACTTTCAACCCATTCCGAGAACATTTTCCGGCCACTTATACAATACTATTTCGTACATGCCGCGGGCGCGTGCAAGTGTGGCTGGGCTCAGAACGGACAACAGAAGGAACTGGAGGAACCCGGACGGATGCAGGTTTTGAAAACGTGATGATGCAATGCACATGATGACATTACAAGATGCGACACACAAGCAAATGACAAAGCAATAACAGCGAATAACTGGAGGACACCTGGCACATCGGTCTCGGGGCGTCACATAGATGGCTTCTTCTCTCTCTTTGAATCTCAATACAAAGTTCTCCCCCTCTCTTTTGGAGATCTATTCGATGTAATCTTCTTTTTGCGGTGTGTTTGTTAAGACCAATGAATTGTGGGTTTATGATCAAGTTTATCTATGAATAATATTTGAATCTTCTCTGAATTCTTTTATGTATGATTGGTTATCTTTGCAAGTCTCTTCGAATTATCCGTTTGGTTTGGCCAACTAGATTGGTAGTTCTTGCCATGGGAGAAGTGCTTAGCTTTGGGTTCGATCTTGCGGTGTCCTTTCCCAGTGACAGAAGGGGCAGCAAGGCACGTATTGCATCGTTGCCATCAAGGATAACAAGATGGGGTTTATTTCATATTGCATGAATTTATCTCTCTACATCATGTCATCTTGCTTAAGGCGTTACTCTGTTTTTAACTTAATACTCTAGATGCATGTTGGATAGCGGTCGATGAGTGGAGTAATAGTAGTAGATGCAAAATCGTTTCGGTCTACTTATCACAGGCATGATGCCTATATACATGATCATACCTAGATATTCTCATAACTATGCTCAATTCTGTCAATTGCTCAACAGTAATTTGTTCACCCACCGTAGAATACTTATGCTCTTGAGAGAAGCCACTAGTGAAACCTATGGCCCTCGGGTCTATTCTCATCATATCAATCTCCATCACTTTAATCTTGTTTTGCTTTTACTTTACCTTTTACTTTTTACTTTGCATCTTTATACCAAAAATACCAAAAATATTATATCTATCAGATCTCACTCTCGTAAGTGACCGTGAAGGGATTGACAACCCCTAATCGCATTGGTTGCGAGTAGCTATCGTTTTGTGCAGGTACAAGGGACTTGAGCGTGGCCTCCTACTGGATTGATTCCTTGGTTCTCAAAAACTGAGGGAAATACTTACGCTACTCTGCTGCATCATCCTTTCCTCTTCGGGGAAATCCAACACAAGCTCAAGAGGTTGCAGGGGGAAGTGGACCTATCTCTTGGTTGAAAAAGGAAAGAAAGTGACGGGTAAATGTCGTCGAGGAGATAAAAAATGGGACAAATGCAGACATGTTGCCTGAGTGTTTGCCGCTCTCGGCAACCACATCTGCCTCACCACTTTATGCCCCTGTTGTCCCGATGCCCATATCGCTACCATTAATGTAAAATCACATGAAGCATTAAGCAATGCCATCTAATGTCACTATAATTAATGGTCTAGTGTCGTCGATAAATTGAAGCAATGCCACCACCATTTTATGAAGTGCTTCCGTCTTGCTTTATTTCCCAAGAATTGTGTTTTTGTAGTTACACTTAAATCTCACACGGCTAACATTGCTTCATCCCAATGGAACTGCACAAACTTGATTGCACATTTACTGACCATGTGCTACTCTCATGACAGTAATACTAATGCTATTGTTCGGCATGTTAATCTAGTGGCAGTGTTGATGTGATATGATGCTACTTACTTAGGGACACTTTCATACTGTCAATCTAGTGCCAATTATAACACAATAGATGTTGTTGTTAATCATACGCCACTGCAAATATCTGTCACTGTTTAAATAATCGTATTTCATATTTGTGCAAACAGGGATGTCTGTCTCCATATCGTTTCGAGGTGTCTGTCTCCGTATCGTTTCTATCCGCGCAATCAAAAGCACACACCTCAATTTTAGTAGAACTGCGCAAAATGAGATGGCTATCCCTCATTGTCGTCGTCTAACCACCCATCTTCCAGGTATTACTACATTGGTAGTTACTACGTATAATGACCAACACAATATAAAAGAAGTTGATTCGTACATTTTACTTCCTGATTGCAGTGTAGGGATGAGCGAAAACAACTGCATCCTAATCCGGAATGCACTTTCTACCAGTTCATCCATGGACCGAGCACTAGTTGGCACGGCTGCATGGTGGTTTTTGGACAGGTGCATGGACAAGAGGCATTGTGGTCTGCTTATTTATGCAAATAGCGGTGCTTAAATTTAGTGGAATGCACAAGACTTTCAGCTGGTAAGTACACTACATGGTTTAGTTCAACATTCCAGCTGAGAACACAATTATAATTGGTTATTCTGGAATGAGTGAACCTAACCCTGGATGGTGGCAACAAGAAAAAACCAGAGTGAACTCCAGGAAATTTAAGCCTGCCAGGAGGCCCTTTGCTCAGAGAAGCCTTGCTTGTTTTTTCCTGATTTGTAAACCTTCTCACAACTTTGTCTTTTGCTGTGAACTAGTATATGTTTGTTATGTTCTATGAATCATTGAGATGTATAAAATTTCTTAACTTATGCTTTTCAAGTTTTTTATGAAGCCGAGTTTAATGTGAGTGTTCCACATGAACGCTGGACTAGCGTGTGAGCATTTGGAATTTACATTGTGGCCTCAGTTAATTGCATGAACCACCATAACAAGATACATAGTTGCTTATATGTCAGACAGCAGATTGTTGATTGTTAGCTGGTCGATAGCCTAGTGTTGAAGCGAGCTGAGCCAATGTGTCGTGTTTTGCACAACTGCTTACAAGTGGGGTAGCACCAACAGTGCTTACAAGTACTTATGTATATGTCGGTGCACAGTTCTCGAACGAGTACTCTATTTCATCAAAAAACACTGCTCGTATGATAAACCGTGACAACTTATGTCTTACCATGCCATATTCATGAAAAAACTAGTGAGGACGCATCCGTTTCAGCAACAATTACGATGGTTCTCACATGGTTCACGGGCACACAAAAGTAGCAGCAGTTCCCATAGACGGATTCAAACAGAGTACTAGCCCCAGAGGGCTCGATAACAGGCAAGGTTCGGATAATTAGACACACTCCAAACTACTATTAAACACTAGCTGGGGCAACTATTTCATGCCTCGATCTAATTTGGGCTGGACATAAGATGGGCCTTGCCATGAACATCATCGAGGACGTCCGACAGCAGCTCAATCCTGTGAACCTTCATGAAGACAACCTTGTGGCCTTGCCACTCATAAACTTGTTTGTGGAGGCATGCCACGTCATCTTCCTGTGTAAGCTTGACAAGAATAGTATGCCTCACAAACGAAGGAGTAGCTTTGAACTTCTTGTGCTTCAATACACCCTGGACAACACGCCTGACAACAGTGAGGCTGGAATACAACTCTTCATTTGTATAAGCGCAAATGGCTTCCAGGATCCAACGGCCTAAAAACTATGTTTTCCCAGTGCGTATATTCAGGTCATCCACCTCATAGCGAGTGACATGTACAACCACACAATCCTTGTCTGCATTAGGGCTCTAATTGAAACAGAAACAAATTCAAAATTACTTTCCAGTATAAGAAACACAAGTTATTTAAACCACTATGTATAGCATGGCATTGAAGCTAATAAAATTTTGCATTATTCATCACCACATACTTAGATGAAAAACCACAATCGAGATCGGCAAATAATAAAATCACCTTGGGCAGCTCAGCGGGGGGGGGGGACGCATCCTCGAAGGGGGAAAACTGCTCCTGCAGTGCCACGGGGGCTGTAACCTCAAGCGGGGTGTTGACCATCTCAGTAGTGACCATGAGCGTATCTGGGGTCGGCTCGGCGGCTGCCTCCATCTTCTTGGAGCTCTTTGTCTCGTGGAGATCAGCCTCCCGCGTCTGCTCCAATATCGGTAGATCTTTGCCTGGTTCTCCTTGGTCCATCATGAAACTGACGAATACTAGGAGACCACTGAAAGGAAAACACAATCGCAATGACAATGAAACAAAAAAGAGAGTGAGGATCGGTTACTGCTTTGCAAAAGTTCTTTTTTTTTCTCTGAACGAAAATATACCAACATCACAGATCTGCTTACCTTCCCTTCGTTGGGAGAGAAGAACAGTGCCAGATGCGAGTGTTTCCTTTCTTGAAGACGGTGAGGGAGAAGGGGATTTAGCGAAGAGTGAAATGATGGTTGCTTCGTCCGTCAAACTTAGACTGCGGGGAGGTGGGGTTTTGTGATACGGCGGCTCGTTACTACCGCGCTACGACCGGGGTGACTCTCCGCCTGCATACTGCCTTCTAATTTGGTGGATGGCATTTGGGCCCGCGCGCTACATGGCCCACATGTCGGTGAACAAAAGTATAATGACATTCAGTAGAGGGAGACGTTTCGATGACCTAGGAGGAGCCATAAGCGGTATTGTATCCACTGTACTAGTAGTTGAAAGAACATGCGGTGCCCCATGTTTGGTTTTGGTAATTGATGACAATCTCGATGGACTAATGATTGCCTTGAGTTATATTTGAAGGTTTTGTCCATAGGCTTTTCTTGGAGTACATGTGTTGGTTTCAAGGAGAGTTTGTGTCGACCAAGGTGTTATTCAAGGAATTATCCAAAGATTGGTCATGTGAGAGTTGAGCTTATTGCAAGCATGTCTTGAAGAAGAAGATTGTGTGATCATTCATGTCTACCTTCAAGGCATCATCCAAATGAAGAGAATTGGAAAGGTTCAAGGTTGATCCAGACTAAGTCAAGAGTGAATCAAGTTGATCAACTCACAAAGCGCAGAAGATGTACCGAGAGGGATCAAGTGATCCCATGGTATGGTAAGCATTGTCAATTACGCTTTGTGTACTAACCCATGGTCTTCATGAGAGTTCTGTGTGGGGTTAGATTGCCGTGTGCAAGTTCAAGTGATGCATCACGAAGAGATCAAGTGCTTGAAGCTTGCCGTCCATTGTGGTGACAATGGACTTGTGAAGATGTGCGGAAGAGTGGCTCACCCATAGTGGAGTATGGGGGAGCAATCAACTAGTCTTCATCGAGCCAACACAATCAAGAAAGGTGGTCCAACTTGAGGGAGTCAAGATCGTCATCATATAGCTCAAGTGGACCATGTGCAAGGCAAAGGTTTTCCCTTGATAGGTTTTCTATTTTATCGGTCTCATGATGGTAGTTGGGAGACCGGGTTATAGGATCGATTGTTGTACTATCAAGGGGGGCTCTCGATGAGTAGCTTGATCATATCATTCATAGAGAGCTCAAACCATTGCATCCTTGCATCATCCTTCTTGCTTCTTGTTTGGTTCTCTTTGAGAGTTTTGGAGCTTATGGTCATATTAATGACAAGCTCGAGTTCATCGAAAACGGAGTTCACATGCATCTTCTATGATGTTTTCGATGTTGGAGGTTATGCCCGTTCTTCTCTGTTGGAGGTTTCACTCCTCCATTTGTTAGGCATACCTCCCCTGCCTCTTCTTTGTTTTGATGCTACTCGTCGTCTTGTATCCAACAAGCTTGAGTTTGCTCAATTCGGAGCTCTTATGAAGAAGTTATGGCAGTTCTGGTTTTCTCCCTGCGGTAGTACCGCGGTCGACATCGGTAGTACCGCTTATAGCGTCAAGCGGTAGTACCGCTCCAGTACCGCTCTACTGCCGCCTCGATTTTGGGTCCTGCTCTTTTTGTGTCGGGTTTAGCAGTAGTTGCACGGCAGTAAGGCACAGTAGTACCGCCTAAGCGGTAGTACCGCTCCGGTCGGGCGGTAGTACTCCTACTGCATTACTGTCGCCATACTCTGCTCTGCCATGCCTCTTTTGGTCACGTGTTCTGCTCCTCCAGCGGTAGTACTGCTGGGGTGAGCGATAGTACCGCTTATATGCGGTAGCGGTACTACCGCCCCAAGGTTCATGTTTTGTTGCTCCATTTCCCTGCTTCTTCCGCCCGAGAGGTAGTACCGCTCGTGGAGCGGTAGTACCGCTCGTGTGCGGGCTGAGCACATAACGGTTGGATTTTTTTCCTCCTATAAAAGGGGGTCTTCTTCCCCAATGAACCTTATCCTCTGAGCTCGTGTTCTTCCCTCATTGTTGACCTTCTTCGAGCTTGCTAACTCTCAATCCCTCCACAGATTCTTACTAGTTATTGAGGGAAAAGAGAGAGGAGATCTAGATCCACATTTCCACCAATCACTTTCTCCTCTATGTGAGGGTAAACCCTTGGATCTAGATCTTGGAGTTCTTTGTGTTCTCTTTCTTGTTCTTCCTCTCGTTTTCCTCCCTAGCATTATTTGCTTCGGTGGGATTTGAGAGAGGACTTGGGCACTCTGTGTGCCCTTGCCATTGCATTTGGTGCATCAGTTTGAGTTCTCCATGGTGATACGTGGAAGTTACAAGTTGAGAAGCTTATTACTCTTGGGTGTTTGGTACCCTTGAGCTTGTTCCTCTTGGGTGCTTGGGCGCCCTAGACGGTTGGTGGTGTTCAGAGCTGAATCATTGTGGAGTAAAGCTCCGAGCAAGCGTCGGGGTCTCCAATTAGGTTGTGGAGATCGCCCCGAGCAATTTGACGGGTACCGGTGACCGCCCCCAAGGGTTGCCAAAGTGTACGGGTTCGGTGACCACCCCCAAGGGTTGCCATTTGTACGGGTTCGGTGACCGCCCTCAAGGGTCCCTTAGTGGAATCACGGCATCTTGCATTGTGCGAGGGTCTGAGGAGATTATGGTGGCCCTAGTGGCTTCTTGGGGAGCATTGTGCCTCCACACCGCTCCAAACGGAGATTAGCATCCGCAAGGGTGTGAACTTCGGGATACATCATCGTCTCCGCGTGCCTCTGTTATCTCTTACCCGAGCCCTTTTACTTATGCACTTTACTTTGTGATAGCCATATTGTTTCTTGTCATATATCTTGCTATCACATAGTTGCTTATCTTACTTAGCTCAAGTTGTTGGTGCACATAGGTGAGCCTAGTTGTTTTAGGTTTTGTGCTTGACAAATTAACCACTAGGTTTATTCCGCATTTGTTCAAGCCTAAATCGTAATTATTTTAAAATGCTTATTCACCCCCCCCCCCTCTAGGCGACATCCATGATCTTTCAGTAGTAATTGTTTTTCTGGGTAGATGTAGAGTGTCTCCACTGTACTAGTAGTAATTGTTTCTCTAGGCCTAAGACAAAACAGCCCATCCACCCTAGTAAATAGTAAAATGAATTCAAAAGTCTATATATTTACTGAATGAGAGGCGCTACCCACACCCAGCACACCGCCCCCAAAAAAGCCTGGGTGTTCTTCTTCCTCCTCACTCCCACCCACCTCACGTCAGCTCGCTCCACTCGTACCCCCAAAATTCCTCACCTCACTCCTACAGAAAATCCCAGCTCCCCTTCTTCCTCACTACTACAGAAAAACCCCAGCTCCCCTTCTTCTTCACTCGCACTACAACTAAGCTCGTCATTCGTTACTCTGCTCAAATCCGTGAGCGCGACGTGACGCCCTCGAGGAAAATGGAGTCGGCTGACCCCAGCGCCAAGAAGATGAGGCTCCCGCCAGCGGTGATGGTTGTTGTAGATCTCGCACCCGGCAGCGCGGGGAGAAGCAGTGACCCCGCCTCCACCGGATCCCAGGAACCCATAGAATCTCGGGTGGACCGCATCAGCAATCTCCCGGACGCCGTCCTTGGGGAGATCATCTCGCTTCTCCCCACCAAGGATTGCCGCCACACCCAAGTCCTCTCAATTCAATGGCGCCCTCTATGGCGTGTCGTGCCCCTTAATCTCGACTGTCGTCAGCTATCTCTCTTCAATGATTTTGAAATCCCCAGAGCCATCATCTCCTCCCACCAGGGCTCCGTTCAAAGCCTTTGCATCCCGTCAAGCTACCTGAGCAAGCATACCATGCCCTGCATGATGGATGCCTGGCTGAAATCCCCTGAATTCACAGAACTACAGCTGCTTGAGTTCTACTATTCCCCTGGAAATCACCTACCAGATACCGAACGCCATCTACATGTGCCCTCAGCACCGATGTCCATCTCGCGGTTTTCCTCCTCTCTCCACACCGCCACCTTTGCGTTGTGCGAGCTACCATACAATCTGGTACTAAACCTTCGACTCTCATTTCTCAAGAAACTTTCACTTGTGCGGGTTCGTATATCGGAGGCCTCATTGCACAGCATCATCCACTCCAGTTGCCCTGCCCTAGAGTGCTTGGTGCTTGTTTTCACAGTTAGAATCAGTTGTCTCCAAATAAAGTCGCCTAACCTTGTAAGAATTGGAATTTCTTTTGACGGAAGGCAGCTCATCATCCAAGATGCCCCTTCACTTCAAAGGTTGATCCTTGATTCTAGTTATTCACCGTTGCAGATAACCGTCCTCTCTACGCCTAAACTGGAGGCCTTGGGTGTAATACATGATCTCTGTGCTCATTTCAATATGGTGTTTGGCTCCACAGTTCTTTAGGTACTTTATATTATCGTCTACACTTGTAACCATAGGCTACATTTTAAATTTCAGCGCATAAGTTATATGTCATCTTGGAGTACACATTTTGTACTAATATTATGTTCTATGCTCAATGAAGAGTTTCTCCATGGATGGCCTATCAATGGTGCTGGATTCTGTCAAGATCTTATATATCCAAATGAATAGTTTTGATATGAACAAGACTATTGGCTTGCTGCAATGCTTTCCATGTCTGGGGAAGTTGTATATAATGGTGATAATTTCACGCACATTGGAAGCCCGCATATAGTGTACTAGAATTAACCGTTCAGCTGTTGCTCTTTCGACACTCTTTTTTAGACCTTAACTGTTTTCAATCTTCATGTCTATTTAGGCAACAGGATGGGGTAAGAAAGTTATAACCAATCGGTGGATTCGTAAGCATCAGGATTTTCTCACTTCTCATGAGATTCGATTGAAAACAATAACGCTAGAACAATATGTAGCCAACCGTGCAAACACTAGATTTGTCACATTCTTCCTGTTGAATGTGAGGTTACTATTGTCCATTAGGCTTAAGTTTATCAGCAGCATGGTTTTGACGGATGGGTATGTGGAAGAGCAAAAAAAAAAGGAGTTTCAGGTGGGCAAAAGAGCTTCTGAACATGTCGGGCTTCTATTTACAACATATTGTGGTCATAATCCAGTAAATTTTACGACCCAGGATGTTCATTCTATGGACCTGGCCAATCCATTTGACTTTGACTACCGAAAACAGTGCTGGAGTTAGATGTTGTTGCCCTTTTCAACCTGGTTTTTTTTTGTAAACTTGATGAACAATTAATCCTCGTGCTTTTGTACAATTTGTAAGCTGGAGTTAGATGTTCTTGCCCTTTTCAACTCGGATGTGACTGTCATATTTTCTTTGAAGCAAGGCAAATGGCTTGCCAGTCGTTTAATTTAGAGTGAAATATTGTAACAACTAACAAATCCCAACCAAGGGAAATAACATCACTCTCGCCAGCTGCTTGAGCTCACTGTGCATTACAGAAGCCAAGTGATTAGCCCCCACCAGCACCCACAAACTTATTTCGAACTAGCACATCAAATGGGTTGTAACTTTTCATAGGAAAGGCTGCATGACCGTGATAGATTTGGATTTTGACATTTGGGACCCACGAGGAAATAGCCTATCCAAGGTGGTGTCGACTTACTAGCCAGTCAACAAACGATTCTGCCTACCAGCCGTTGGATTGACATCCAACATCTGTCGTGTATATTCTATCTCTTGTCTTCTTCTTCCTCCAGCCACCCAAACCAAACCACCCCGCCGGCTCCGCCTGCTCCCACCTCCCATGGTTGGCTGCACCTCCGCCGCCCTACCGTACATACCCTCCAACGTTGGCCAGTCCCTCCCTCTATTCCCCCACACGTCCTGTTATTCTCCGGTGACGTCAGCCCCAACCCGCACCCGCACCCGAACCAGTCAACCCTCGTACTTCCCTCCGCCTACGACTGGACCGGCGCATCTTCACGGCTCCTGTTCGTTTTGTCCGAGGCCTCGTCGTCGTCCTCCGCCTTGCGGCCTTGGTTCACTCGCAGTGCGCAGTGCGCCGCCCTCTTGCGTTGTCAACATCGTCAACAACCGAGAGGAATAAGGAGATGACTGTACGTGGAGAGGATGATAGTAGGGACCCACCAGCGTCATGGCAGTACGCAAGCAAGTGCCTCTGTATTACAAGCCCAAAAATGTGGTTCCTCCTAATGGTTGGACATTTGGGGCTCACGTCATTGTCAATGTAGTTAATAAACGAGAGAATTACACTACAAGCGGCTGACACCAGGGACCCAGCAGGTCGTGTAGTTTTTTTTAGGAACAAGCAGTTGTTATTTATACTAGTTTTAGCGACGGATCAGGGTAACAACGGAGCTGTGCGGGGTCTGTGGCCCGTCTAGCCAGGGTTTTATTTATGTTTACCACATCATGAGCCTAGTTGTGTTTTTTCTTACTGAAAATGGCTAGCCCGGTTCTATTTTTTAAAAGAAATACCCAAACGAGGCCTACTTGCTTTATCAGCCCTGCGGGGCTGCAAATCTTTCAAGACAAGGAGAGTTTCATTCGGTTTGCCCAGAAATGGGTTGTACATTTTTAAAACACATCAAACCGGGAATTAGTTTCAATTTTTTTCATTACAAGATTTTAAATTCCATTGATTTTTATGCGTGGACAATTATTTGGATTTTATATTTATATAAATTATTTTTCAAAATAGTTTGAATGTGAATCTATATTTCGGGATTAAAAATAATTGACCGCACCGAAATATGCAAAATTTCATATACTTTTTAAGCGTGACCACAATATGGGGTGTAATGCTAACAAATAGAATATGGGCTCCAAAAAAATTCTTAAGAATTAGTAAATGGGTTGTACAATATTAGAAATAATGCACACGAGAGCAGTGACTGTTGGATGTCCATCCAACGGCTGTCGTGCTTCTTCAATCTCTACTTTACCTGCTCCAGCCGCTCAAACAAGCGTCGGCGGGACTGCCTGCTCCCTCCTCCCGAGGCCGGCTATGCTGCTGCGCAGGCCTCACCGCCCCACCGTACTCCCATCGTTGGCCTAGCCATCCCTCTACTCACCCACACCTGTTGTTATTCTTCGGGGACGGCAGACGAACCAGTAAACCCTCGTACTCCTCCGCGTGGGAAACAACTGTCGAGTCTTCCCTGGCTCCGTGCCGTTCCCTTCCAAGGCCTTGCCGTCGTCCCCCGCCCTGGTGCTCTCGGCACGGCCTGGTCAACATGGTCAATGAATGACATCCATCGGAAGTGAACTATATGTGGAGAGGCTGACAGCTGGGTCCATGGCCGCACGCAAGGAAATGCCTCCTTTTACGCGCAAAATAATGATTCCTCCACCTGACAGCTAGGACCCATGGGAAGGGCTTCTGTATTTCATGAAAAAAATGTTCCCCCACTGACAGGTCAGACCCACCAGCTATATCTTCGCACGCAAGGAAGTGCCTCCTTATTACGCACAAAAAAATGAATACCCCCTGCTAGCTGGGACCCATCATAGTGGGTGGCTGACTTGTGGGCCTACTAAGTTGACGAGGACGGAGGGCTTTGTCAACTTAGTCAATATGAACGATTCTAGCTCCAGTGACCATACGATATCCATCCAATGGCCATAGTGCTTCTTCAATCTCTGGTCTTCTTGCTCCAGCCGCCCAAAGCAGCGCCGGTCGTGCCGCCTACTCCTGCCGCCCGTGGTCGGCTGTGCTGCCGCGGAGGCCTCACCGCCCCCATACTACTCCCATCGCTGGCCAGGCCATCCCTCCACTCACCCACACCCCCCATTATTCTGCAGCGACGACAGCCTCACACCGCAGCTGAACCAGTGAACCCTCGTACTCCTCTTTGTGTGGGCATCCACTGCTGCGTCTTCCCCGGCTCTTCATAGTCCCCTTACTAGGCCTCGCCGTCGTCCACCACCTTGGTGCTCTCGATGCGGCGTGGTCAATGTGGTCAACGACCGACTTCCATCAAAAGAGTATTGTACGTGGAGACGCTGACAGCTGGTTCCACGGCCACAGCCCAGTTTTTTTGTGATTTGCCAAGTAAGTCGCTTTGTCAGGCCTGTTGGGCTGCAAATCTTTCAAGACAAGGAGAGTTTCATTCGGCTGGCCGAGAAAATGACCTATCAGTAATGAGAAATGGGTTGTACATTTTTAAAACACATCAAACCGACAATTAGTTTCAAATTTCTTTTTTTCATTTCGAGATTTTAAATTGCATTGATTTTTATGCGTGGACAATTTTTTGGATTTTATATTGATATACATTTATTTTTAAAATCAGTTTGAATGTGACTCGAAATTTTGGGATTAAAAACAGTTTGGACCGCACTGAAATATGCAAAAGTTCGTATATTTTTTTAACTGTGGCCACAATATGGGCTGTAATGCTAACAAAAAGAATATGGGCTCCAAAAAAACTTAAAAATTAGCAAATGGGTTGTAAATTATTAGAAATAATAGTAGATGGGTCGTATGCTGTTTTCCACAGATTTGAGGCTTTCCTAAAGAAAGGTTGACGCACAAGCAGTGACTGTTGGATGTCCATCCAACGGCCGCCGTGCTTCTTCAATCTCTACCCTTCCTGCTCCAGCCGCTCAAATAAGCGCCGGTGGGACTGCTTGCTCCCTCCTCCCCGCGGCCGGCTGTGCTGCCGCGTAGGCCTCACCGCCCCACCGTACTCCCATCGCTGGCCTAGCCATCCCTCTACTCACCCACACCTGATGTTATTCTCCAGCGACGGCAGACGAACTAGTAAACCCTCATACAGTCGTACTCCCATCCGTGTGGGAAACAATTGTCGAGTCTTCCCTGGCTCTGTGTCGTTCCCTTCCTAGGCCTCGCCGTTGTCCACCACCCTAGTGCTCTCGGCGTGGCCTAGTCAACGTGGTCAACGACCGACATGCATCTGATGTGGATTGTACGTGGAGAGGCTGACAGCTGGGTCCATGGCCGCACGCAAGAAAATGCCTCCTTATTACACGCAAAATAATGATTCCTCCACTTGACATCTAGGACCCACCGAAAGGGCCTCTGTATTTCGCGAAAAAAAATGTTACCGCCGATGACAGCTCGGACCCACCAGCTATATCTTCGCACGCAAGGAAGTGCCTCCTTATTACGCACAAAAAAATGAATACTCCCCCTGCTAACTGGGACCCAGTATAGTGGCAGGCTGACTTGTGGGCCTACTAAGTTGACGGGGATGGAGGGCTTTGTCAACTTAGTCAATATGCACGATTCTAGCTCCAATGACTATATGATGTCCATCCAATGGGCATAGTGCTTCTTCAACCTCTGGTCTTCTTGCTCCAGCTGCCCAAACCAGCATCGGTCATGCCTCGTGCTCCTGCCTCCCGTGGCCGGCTGCGAGGCGGCGGAGGCCTCACCGCCCCCTACTACTCCCACCGCTGGCCAGACCATCCCTCTACTCACCCACACCCCCTGTTATTCTGCAGCGACGACAGCCTCACACCACAGCAAACCAGTGAACCCTCATACTCCTCTACGCGTGGGCATCCACTTCTGTGTCTTTCCCAGCTCCATGTTGTCCCCTTCCTAGGCCTTACCGTTGTCCATCGCCCTGGTGCTCTCGGTGCGGCGTGGTCAACGTGGTCAAGGAACGGCTTCCATCGGACGTGGATTGTACGTGGAGAGGCTGACAGTTGGGTCCACTGCCACAGCAAGGAAGTGCCTCCTTATTACGCACAAAATAATTATTTCTCCACCTGACAGCGGGGACCCACCGAACAGGCCACCGTATTTCACAAAAAAAACGTTTCCCCCTGACTGTTGGGACCCACCAGCTACATCTTTGCATGCAAGGAAGTGTGTCTGGTAAAAAAAGATTCGCCCCCTGACTGTTGGGACCCACCAGCTACATCTTCGCACGCAAGGAAGTGTCTAACAGTCGGGACCCACCTGGTCGAAGAGTACGTAGCGTTGTCATTCTGGTCGCGAACGTGTACGTACATATTGGTCGATGTAGAGGCGCGCACGTGTCGTAGTAGAGGCGTGCACATAGCATGTACACGTACGTACAGCGGCCAGTGTGCAAGAAAGAAAATACAGCCACGTACGTACATACGGGTGGGGTCTCGAACGCCTACTCGCGCATACGTACGGCCAGGGCTCGTGTACATGGCTGGGTAGGAACGGAGAAACTGCGTCGTCATCGTGTTCATGGGGAGCCAACCGGCTGGGTCGGAACGGAATGTGTCGTCGTGTTCATCGGGAGGGCTTGGATGAAACAGACGATGGAAACGAGGCATGGCGTACCACAGAATGGAGGAAACGGCCTTGTGTTCGACTGGCCATGTTTGAAACGGGATCCTGTTCATCGGGAGGGGTCTGGCGTACCGCAAAACGAAGGAAACGGATCTCCTACGGTCGAAACGGGGTCCTGTTGATCGGGAGGGGTGTGGCGTACCGCAAAACGGAGGAAACGGACTTGTGTTGGAGCGCTACGGTCGAAACGAGGGTCTTGTTCATCAAGAGGGGTGTGGCGTACCGCAAAACGGGACTCCATGGGATACTGTTCATCTCCACCGTCGACCCCCTCCAGCCTCCACGGGCTACTGTTCATCCACCATCGACCTCCTCCAGCCTCCACCTACGACTGTTCATCCACGGGCTCCTGTTCATCCAGCCTCCACCACGCGCTACTCCACCGGCTACTGTTCAACCAGCCCTCTCCACGGGCTCCTGTTCAACCACCCCTCCACGGGCTACTGTTCATCCAGCCCTCCACCATCTACTGTTCATCCAGCCCTCCACGGGGTGGTCCTGTTCATCCAGCCTTCCACGGGGTCCTGTTCATCCAGCCCCAATCGGCTCGATCGATCGGGGTCATGTTCATCCAGAGGCAACACCACGGGTCCTGTCCATCCACCCCCACCGGGAACTGTTCATCCAAACCCCCCAGCAACGCTCACTGTTCATCCAGAGGTAGCATCAATCGGCTTCATTTAGCAGCAGTAGCGAAGGAATCGCTCAATCGGGTTTCAGTTAGCAGCCATCAATCGATCGCTCGGGTTCAGTAACGCGTAGCCTGCAGTGCAATCGCTCAGGTTCAGTAGGCGAACGCCTCGCTCGGGTTCAGTTAGAGCCCAACACCTCGCACCCACGCGCGTGCGTGTACGAGAGAAATGCGCAAACCTCCGTGCATCGCTCGGCCCCGACCACCCACCGTAACCGGGAACACCCCGATATTTTCCTCGCCCTTGCTTCTACCATTGTTTTTTCCGTCATGGACGACCCAAAGAATGTCATGCAGCTGCCTCTCCGACCCGTCCAGGACGAAAAGCCCATTTTCTGTCATGATTTTTTGTCATAGAAGTAGGAGCCCACCATATCTATGATGATACTGGGTTTTGTCACAATTATCGTCATAGAAGTGTCATAAGTATGACAGAAAAAAAATTCGTTCGACCCAAAATGTCACGGATGTGTCTTTTTTTGTAGTGTTTCAGATTACAAAAACCTATATCTACCATCCATATTGCACTTGTATCATCATCTCTTCGCCGAACTAGTGCACCTATACAATTTAGGACGAAATCACTATTCTGACCTTTCCAACAATATTTGCCACAAAATAAACTTGACATGAAAGTATTTCACAATCTGACCCTTTTAGCAACGCCAAGGCCCGTGGCATTTCTTCTCCATATAAAAATGCCGAAGTAGCTCGCGTTTCAGATCCACATTTGAACGCCGAGCTAGCTAGCGTTTTCGACCCACATGGAAACGCCAAGCACGTCGGCGTTGCTGGCCAGGCCGAAACGCCATGATCATTGGTGTTTGTAGCGTAAACTCCTGCCATATCATAACGGGGGAAACGTGTGCTCTGCAGGTCTGCATGCATGCGCAGCCGCGGCTGTTGATGGATCGACCGACGCGGACCTGCCAGCCCTGCGCCTGCGTGCTTCGCTATTCCCGCACGGCGCGCGCCGCGGCAGTACTGCGGCGGCAGGCGCGACGATTGGGCGAGGGCCGCTGCGTGCCTGCAGGGAGACCGCCCGGCCATAGTCAGGGCCCCGGGAGCCACAGCTAGCACATGTGATTCATGGATGATGCAAGCATGCGTGCATCACGTCGCGGGCCACCATTGCCTGCACGCGCACTTTCTTGCGATTCTCTGAAACCAGTCTGTTGTAATTCAATTCAAGCACATCGAAATTTTGGGGCTGCCGATAGACAGGCGACTGGTTCAAATGAGTTCGCATGGCCCGTTGGATCCAACGGTCGTCCTTCTCCTTCCTCCTCGCGCTACACTGCTCTCGCACATCCGAGGCGAGCTCACCGTCTCCGGTGATGCCCTGACACGTCCGCGGCTCTGGCTCCGTGCTAGTGTAAGTACGTATGCCTCCGGCGACCGGCGAGGTACTGGCGCGTCCCCGGCTCAGGCTCGGGGCTTAAGTACGTGTACGTGCCCGATCAGTGATAGAACGTGCGCGCACGGCCTTTCGGGGTCCAAACTATACAGTCCAGTTACTGACCGATGATCACTCGCAGTCGCAGCATGCAGCACGGCCGAGCAGGACGATCGATCCGAGGAAAGGATTGGCCGACGGCGAGAGAAAATCGCCGGCATTTGCGATGTAGTGTCACGTACCCGTGTCGCTCGCCAGCCACTAGCAACGTCGTCCCCTAAATTTTCTTGGGGTAAACAAATGCCTCCACTGCGCCTGCACGTACAGATACAGTCATGCATGCAAACTATCGGCTACAAACGCCAAGCATCATGGCGTTTCGGTCTCGGCGGCAACGCCAATGTGTTTGGCGTTTCCATGTGGGCCGGAAGCGCTAGCTAGTTTGACGTTCGAACATGGATCTAAAACGCGAGCTACTTCGGCGTTTTTATAAGGAGAAGAAACGCCACGGACTGTGGCATTGCTAAAAGGGTCAGATCGTGAAATACTTTCATGTCAAGTTCACTTTGTGGCAAAGATTGCTGAAAAGGTCAGAATAGTGATTTTGGCCTACAATTTACCATTGTATTGGGTGTGTTGGGGACACAAGAGACTCTTTATTATTTGGTTGCAGGGTTGTTTGAGAGAGAGAGCATCTTCATCCTATGCCTCCCATGGATTGATAAACCTTAGGTCATCCACTTGAGGGAAATTTGTTATTGTCCTACAAACCTCTGCACTTGGAGGCCCAACAACGTCTACAAGAAGAATGTTGTGTAGTAGACATCAAGCTCTTTTCTGGCGCCGTTGCCGGGGAGGTTAGAGCTTGAAGGTATATCTTTAGATCCTGCAATCGAATCTTTTTGTTTCTTGTTTTATCACTAGTTTAGTTTATAAAAGAAAACTACAAAAAAATATGGAATTAAGGGTGCCTCATATGCTTCATCTTTTTAATATCTTTCATGAAAATAAGGATTCCGATAATTGTGCTCAAGTGCTAGAAGAAGAATGCATTAGAATGTTTGGCACTAAATATTTGAATGATGAGCGTGATTGCAATGTTGTTAGTATGAATTCCTTGAATATCCATGGTACTAATGATGATTGCACTAGTCATGATGAAAATGTCTCTTATAAGCATGTCAATTTTTGTGGAGTGCATAGAGTTTGCAAGTACACACCAAATAGGAAAGATAGATTTTGCAAGAGGCATAAGTATTTAGAAACTAAATGGTTGCAAGAAAGGCTAGATGTTTGTGCTGAAAGTTTAAATTTTCTTAGCCATCCTTGTGAACTTTGAAATGAACGTGGTCATTTAAATATCCAACGCAAATTGTTTCATGATCGAATCATGTCCAAAAATTGTGATGACTTGATTTCCCTTGGGCATCATAATGAACTTAGTTTGCTTCTGGGTTATGAAGAAATGAAACATATAACTAAGGATATTCCAGAATTTTCCCTTGATAAAGTTCTTGATTTTGATCTAGAGGAAATTTATATGTATTGTGCGGTGAATTGCATTGAAAATCCTTATATTGCCAATTACATAAAGACAAGAAAACAAATAGAAGATGAAGAGAATACTAATGAAAGGGAAGAGACTTCCCAATATCCTCCTATTATTTCTTATGATGAATCAGGTTACGAGGAAGAGATTTCTATCCAACCAATCTCATTAATAAGGAGCTCCAAAAAGAGGGTTAAACCCACACATGATGCAAAGAAGCAAAAGAAAAGACATAGAAGCAAAGGTAAAAAGGTATCCCTCCCAAATGATGTTGCTCCTATTACTCATTGCGATGATGATAATTGTTATACTATTGGTGCTATCCATACTATTAATGATGAAAGTGATTATGCTTATGATATGAAAAGGCCCAAGCTTAGGGATGCTATGATTGATGAGAATTACATGTTTGAGAATTTATTTGCTGCAATTAATATTTGTCCCAAGCTTGGGGATGCCACGTTTCATGAACATGATATATTTAACCTCCCAAGTTTTGATATGCAAATTTATTATGATGATAGCATGCCTCCTATTTATGATGATTATATTGATGAAAGTGGGTTTGGAAGAGTGTCAACTTTAGGAAGTGATGATCCCACTATTTTGGAGGATGTTGAATCATATTGTGATAATTGTGAAAGTGGATTTGGAGAGGTCATGACTTTATTTAGTAATGATTCCACTATCTTGGAAGAGGTTTCAATTGATTATGATGAGAACAAAGTTGCTACCTATGATGATTATTGTGATGACACTTATGCTATAAAAAGTAGTGATGATTATATTTATAAAACTTGTCATGATTATGACTACCCTATTTCTGAACATTACTCTTTTAATGTGGAAACAATTTATAGTATTCGAGTTTCTTATGATACTCCCATTATTCCGATTGAGAAGAATCTTGCTTATGTGGAGAGTAATAAAAATTATATGCTTGTAGATCATGAAAAGAATGCTTTATGTGATGGTTATATTGTTGAATTCATTCATGATGCTACTGAAAATTATTATGAGGGAGGAATATATGCTTGTAGGAATTGCAATAATATCAAGTTTTCTCTCTATGTGCTTAAAGTTTTGAAGTTATGCTTGTTTTGCTTTCCTATGCTAGTTGATTATTGTTCCCATAAATTGTTTGCTCACAAAATCCCTATGCATAGGAACTGGGTTGGACTTAAATGTGCTAGTCATATTCTTCATGATGCTCTCTTTATGTTTCAATTCTTATCTTTTATGTGAGCATCATTGAAATCATCATGCCTAGCTAGGGGCGTTAAACGATTGCGCTTGTTGGGAGGCAACCCAATTTTTTTTGTTCCTTGCTTTTTTATCCTGTTTAGTAATAAATAATTTATCTAGCCTCTGTTTAGATGTGGTTTTATGTTTTAATTAGTGTTTGTGCCAAGTAGAACCTTTGGGAAGACTTGGGTGAAGTCTTTGCGATCTTACTGTAAAAAACAGAAACTTTAGCGCTCACGAGTTTTGCTGCCATTTTTTACTGGAGAGTGCGATTAGGTTGATTATTTTTGCAGATAATTAATATACAAATTCCTCACGTCCACCAATTTATTTCAGAATTTTTGGGGTTACATAAGTATACGTTTGATACAGATTACTACAGACTGTTCTGTTTTTGACAGATTCTGTTTTCATTGTGTTGTTTGCTTATTTTGATGAATCTATGAGTAGTATCGGAGGGTATGAACCATAGATAAGTTGGAATACAGTAGATATTACACCAATATGAATTTATAATGAGTTCACAACAGTACCTAAGTGGTGATTTATTTTCTTATACTAACGGAGCTTACGAATTTTCTGTTAAGTTTTGTGTTGTGAAGTTTTCAAGTTTTGGGTAAAGATTCGATGGACTATGGAATAAGGAGTGTAAAGAGCCTAATATTGGTGATTCCCAAGGCACCTCAAGGTAATATTCAAGGATAACCAAGAGCCTAAGCTTGGGGATGCCCCGGATGGCATCCCCTCTTTCGTCTTCGTTCATCGGTAACTTTACTTGGAGCTATATTTTTATTCACCACATGATATGTGTTTTGCTTGGAGCATCATTTTATTTTCTTTTGTTTTGATTGCTGCTTGAATAAAATACCAAGATCTTAAATTCTTAAATGTTAAAGAGTCTTCGCGTAGTTACATAATTATTCAACTACTCTTTGATCTTCACTTATATCTTTTGGAGTAGTTTGTCGTTTGCTCTAGTGCTTCACTTATATCTTTTAGAGCACGGTGATGGTTTTATTTTGAAGAAATAGATGAACTCTCGTGCTTCACTTATATTATTTTGAGAGTCTTTTAGAACATCATGGTAGTTTGCTTTGGTTATGATACTAGTCCTAATATGATGGGCATCCAAGAGGGGTATAAAAAAATTCATATAAGTGCACTGAATACTATGAGAAGTTTGATACTTGATAACTATTTTGAGATATGAAGATTGTAATATTAGAGTCGTGCTAGTTGAGTAATTTTGAATTTGAGAAATACTTGTGTTGAGGTTTTCAAGTCCCGTAGCATGCACGTATGGTAATCGTTGTGTGGCAAATTTGAAGCATGGGGTGTTTCTTTGATTGTCTTCCTTATGAGTGGCGGTCGGGGACGAGCGATGGTCTTTTCCTACCAATCTATCCCCCTAGGAGCATGCGCGTAGTGCTTGGTTTTTGATGACTTGTAGATTTTTGTAATAAGTATGTGAGTTCTTTATGACTAATGTTGAGCCCATGGATTATACGAACTCTCACCCTTCCATCATTGCTAGCCTCTTCGCCCATGCATTACTCTTTCTCACCTTGAGAGTTGGTGCAAACTTCGTTGGTGCATCCAAACCCCTTGATACGATACGCTCTGTCACACATAAGCCTCCTTATATCTTCCTCAAAATAGCCACCATACCTACCTATTATCCCATTTCCATAGCCATTCCAAGATATATTGTCATGCAACTTTCCACCGTTCCGTTCATCATGACACACATCATCATTGTCATATTGCTTTGCATGATCACGTACTTGACATCATATTTGTGGCAAGGCCATCATGCATAATTTATCATACATGTCACTCTTGATTCATTGTCCATCCCGGTACACCGTCGGAGGCATGCATATAGACTCATATTTTGTTCTAGTATCGAGTTGTAATCATTGAGTTGTAAATAAATAGAAGTGTGATGATCATCATTAATAGAGCATTGTCCAAAAAAATACAAAGGCCAAAAAAAGAAAGGCCCAAAAAGAAATAAAAATAAATAAAAAGGGACAATGCTACTATCATTTTTCCACACTTGTGCTTCAAAGTAGCACCATGATCTTCATGATAGAGAGTCTCTTCTTTTGTCACTTTCATATACTAGTGGGAATTTTTCATTATAGAACTTGGCTTGTATATTCCAACAATGGCTTCCTCAAATGCCCTAGGTCTTCGTGAGCAAGCAAGTTGGATGCACACCCACTTAGTTTCTTTTGTTGAGCTTTCATACATTTATAGCTCTAGTGCATCCGTTGCATGGCAATCCCTACTCCTCGCATTGACATCAATTGATGGGCATCTCCATAGCCTGTTGATTAGCCGCGTCAATGTGAGACTTTCTCCTTTTTTGTCTTCTCCACACAACCCCCATCATTATATTCTATTCCACCCATAGTGCTATGTCCATGGCTCACGCTCATGTATTGTGTGAAAGTTGAAAAAAGTTTCAGATTACTAAAGTATGAAACAATTGCTTGGCTTGTCATCGGGGTTGTGCATGATGAGAGCATTTTTGTGTGACGAAATGAAGCATAGCCAAACTATATGATTTTGTAGGGATAAGCTTTCTTTGGCCATGTTATTTTGAGAAGACATGACTACTTTGTTAGTATGCTTGAAGTATTATTATTTTTATGTTAATATTAAACTTTTGCCTTGAATCTTTCGGATCTGAATAGTCTTGCCAAAATAAAGAAAATTACATTAATAAATATGTTAGGTAGCATTCCACATTCTATTTTTATCATTTACCTACTCGAGGACGAGCAGGAATTAAGCTTGGGGATGCTTGATACGTCTCCAACATATCTATAATTTTTTATTGTTCCATTCTATTATATTATCAACCTTGGATGTTTTATATGCATTTATATGCTATTTTATATGATTTTTGGGACTAACCTATTAACCTAGAGCCCAGTGTCAGTTTCTGTTTTTTCGTTGTTTTTGAGTATCGCAGAAAAGGAAAATTAAACGGAGTCCAATTGATCTGAAACTTCACGGAACTTATTTTTGGACCAGAAGAAGGCCATGGAGTAAAAGAGTTGGGGCAGAAGAGTCTCGGGCTGCCCACGAGGGTGGGGGGCGCGCCCACCCCCCTAGGCGCGCCTCCCTACCTCGTGGACAGCCCAGAGACCCCCCCTGACTTGTTCTTGACGCCAAAACCTCTTATATATACTAAAACCTCCAGAAAGAAACCTAGATCGGGAGTTCCGCCGCCAAAAGCCTCCGTAGCCACTGAAAACCAATCTAGACCCGTTCTGGCACGCTGCCGGAGGGGGGATCCCTCTCCGGTGGCCATCTTCATCATCCCAGCGCTCTCCATGATGAGGAGGGAGTAGTTCACCCTCGGGGCTAAGGGTATGTACCAGTAGCTATGTGTTTGATCTCTCTCTCTCTCTCTCATGTTCTTGATTTGGCATGATCTTGATGTATCACGAGCTTTGCTATTATAGTTGGATCTTATGATGTTTCTCCCCCTCTACTCTCTTGTAATGGATTGAGTTTTCCCTTTGAAGTTATCTTATCGGACTGAGTCTTTAAGAATTTGAGAACACTTGATGTATGTCTTGCATGTGCTTATCTGTGGTGACAATGGAATATCATGTGATCCACTTGATGTATGTTTTGGTGATCAACTTGCGAGTTCCGTGACCTCGTGAACTTATGCATAGGGGTTGGCACACGTTTTCGTCTTGACTCTCCGGTAGAAACTTTGGGGCACTCTTTGAAGTTCTTTGTGTTGGTTGAATAGATGAATCTGAAATTGTGTGATGCATATCATATAATCATACCCACGGATACTTGAGGTGACATTGGAGTAACTAGGTGACATTAGGGTTTTGGTTGATTTGTGTCTTAAGGTGTTATTCTAGTACGAACTCTATGATAGATCGATCAGAAATGATAACTTTGAGGTGGTTTCGTACCCTACCATAATCTTTTCGTTTGTTCTCCGCTATTAGTGACTTTGGAGTGACTCTTTGTTGCATGTTGAGGGATAGTTATATGATCCAATTATGTTATTATTGTTGAGAGAATTTGCACTAGTGAAAGTATGAACCCTAGGCATTATTTCCTAGCATTGCAATACCATTTACGCTCACTTTTACCACTTGCTACCTTACTATTTTTTATATTTTTATATTACAAAAACCTATATCTACCATCCATATTGCACTTGTGTCACCATCTCTTCGCCGAACTAGTGCACCTAGGCAATTTACCATTGTATTGGGTGTGTTGGGGACACAAGAGACTCTTTGCTATTTGGTTGCAGGGTTGTTTGAGAGAGACCATCTTCATCCTACGCCTCCCACGGATTGATAAATCTTAGGTCATCCACTTGAGAGAAATTTGCTACTGTCCTACAAACCTCTGCACTTCAAGGCCCAACAATGTCTACAAGAAGAAGGTTCTGTAGTAGGCATCACTATATGTCTCACTGGACTGAGATTTAAGAGAGAAAAATGAAAATGTGAAAAGAAAGTTTTGCATGGATCTTGATGTAAGATCCGACGGACCTATATAGCATCGACTGCGACTTATAGCAAGCATGATGAATATAAGGACGATGACATTGGATAATAATTGTCTTACATATTTATAAACATAATTAAAAAAAGCTACATGCGGCAACGCCCGATATACACAAGGGCAAAAGAAGAAGGAAGCCACAGCAGGAACTAATCTCCGCGGCGGGCGGTGACGAGCTCTTTCTTGTCCTCAAGATGCTGGTTGAGAGCATCCACGGATTCCTCCACCAGCCTTCTGCGCTCGATGCGCAACATGGCATTCTCGTCCATAAGTTTCTCGACGATGACGCCGATCCTCTTCAACAAGGCAGTGGTTTGCTCCTGCTACTCCGCACTTCCGACGATCTTCGCCCTCAGCAGGTCGCGCTCGGCCCGGAGCTTCGCATTGCTCTCATTTAGTTGTCGGATGACGTCGGTAGACTGTTCAAACGAGGCTTGCAGGTCATCATGCAACCTCGCCCACCTGGAGATCTGATCCATTTGCCTAAGGACGAGGGCACGCATGCGCCTGTAAGAGTCCTCGCCTGCCCGCGAGGCAATTTCCCAGGCTATCGCAGCGTGGGAGGACATCTCTGCTGCATTCGCGGCGCGGTGGGACGTCTCTTCTGCTTCCGCGGCGCGGCCGGACCAGTCGGCTGCATTGACGATGCGGTGGGTCCTCCATGCTACTTCAGCGGCATGGTGGGACCTCTCTGCTGCTACGGCCATGCGGTGGGACATGTTGGCTGCTTTCGCGGCGAGGCGGGACATCTCTCGTCCTCCCGCTTCTAGGCTCGCCTCTTCCTGGTGGCAATCTCTCGACTCATAACTCACGCTGGCCATGACGGACGCAAGGGAACGGTAATGTATGACTTGTTTGTTTTTGACTTTTTGTGGATGAGGAGTTCAGAAGGAATGTGCAGTCATTTTGGAGTAGTAGTATTTATAACCGCGTAGTAATACGCTCCTAAGTGGGAAACCGTTTAGGTTTTGATCGGTGTGGACAGGTTTGCAATTTGAAATATGATGAGATGCATGCTTAAAATTTACTAACGGTTATAAGTGCGGCACTATTCCCGTAAGACGTAATGTGGGCACGTACGCCTTCTCGGCCGCGTACGTGGCGTTTGCACCATAGGGTGCACCGCAATAGGCAATGTCATCACCATCACGCACGGTTCTTTTAATTAGAACATGTGTGCCCGTCTAGCGCACACACATTGATCTATCTAATTGTTTCAGTTTGTTGTGGCTAATCGCAAACAGTTCATCCATGTGAAGTGTATACCATCAATCGCAGACACTTTGATCTGGCTGACCCGTTTTTGTTCTGTTGCCTAATCGCAAACAGTTAATCCTTCTGAAGCGTATGCCCTCAATCACACACACCTTGATCTGACTGACTGGTTTTTTTTATTGCCTAATCACAAACAGTTCATCCGAGTGAACCGTATGATGTGTATCACACACGCCTTTATCTGGCTGTCCGTTTCTTTTGTTCCTCCTCATCGCAAACAGATCATTGAACTGAACTGTATGCCCTTCATCGCACACGCAAATAAAACGTGAACCGTGTTCGATGCATCCGTCATCGCAAATGTTTTACATATTTCTGACGGTTTTCATACAGCACCATTTGCGATTATTGCATCGCACACAGTTTCTTGAAGGGTCTCTGATCGTAGTGTCGCGTTAGCAGCATCCTGCAGTAATGTTAGTTTAAAAGATGTAAATGATTTAAGTTTGGAAGGTGAAATAAAAGGGATGGATTTGTTTGGGAGGGAGAAGAGAGAATAGATAGTGCACATGCCGATATAACATCATGTGTACCAGCTGATGTGATGTGCATGGCGATGGATGGTGAAGATTTGATTGTGCGCGTAATGAGTTAGACAAAATCCAGATCCGTTCATTCGAGAGGGCTTTTCTTGATCGAAACGGTACGAAGGCATCACTTCGGAACGACATTCTCGCGTAAATTGGATCAACTTCTCCTTGCATTCTTTTAAGAGCTGGCCTTCCGCTGCTCCATAAAAATACACTAGTCAGGGACGGGCGAGGAAATATCAAGTACTTCCATTCGTGGGGTACTCTCTATGCTCCAAGTCTAAAATATTAATTTTAAATATTTCAAAAATTCTAAAAAAATTGTGAATATTCACATGGAATATGAATACATCCTCTAAAAATTTCAGGTCCAAACTCGAAATGTACATTCGGAAACAAAGAAGACAAATTCAGACGTGAATAGCATAAAATGTTGCTTTTGTCTTTTTATGACACTATCATGCTAGATTTTACTTTTTTGTTTCTCAATGTGCATTTAGAGTTTTGGCTTGAAATTTTTAGAAGTTGTAGTCACAATCCTTGTAAACATACATATTTTTTCCAGAATTTTTTAAGCATTTAAAATTTATTTATTTTAAGTTGGAGCATGGGAAGCACCTCAAGGATGAAAGTACTTGATATTTTCCTACGGACGGGCTCCGCGAAGCAGGCTTGTAGGAGTTGCAGCGTTCTGTATGGCTTCTTCCATGGAGCCGTGAAGCTGGCTTGTGGAGAACGTGCCCTTATTCACAAAGGCCTTATCAATTTTGGCATTTCAAAACAACATTCTTTAAACTGGTGTCACTTTGCTGAGTCTCAGCGTCTTTATAGAATATTATTAATAGCGGCAATATCTTCAAAGCCATGTGTCATCGCTTAGCTTCTATTTTCACTACCGGATATTTAAGTTGGTATTTGGCGGATATTCAATTCGGTGCCTAGACTCATCTGCACGGTGAATAATAAATTTTAAAAAAATACTAAAGAATAATAGGTGAAAAATGCGCCAAACTTCAACTTGTTCGGATATCTGATGAGCTCATGACAAAAAGATGCAAAATCGATCAAAATAATACATGAACGGTAAACTATTTTAAAGCCCCAAAGTTTGCGTTTGAGAGCTCATCTTGTCTCAACGTAGACGGCATTAAAAAGTATAGATCCCTGTGTTCTACTATTATTTGAAGTAGAAGAAGAAAGAGCCTGAGATGGTCACCCGGGGGTTAATGGTGAAAGCGCTCAAGGAAATAGGTAATGGAATATTCCTGAAATGTCAAAACTCAACTTAATTTCACACCGACTTCACACTGTTCACATCAGGCAAAACGCCGTATTTTAGGGCATATCGTTGTTCTCTAAACTTCCTTGGGTTTCAAGAGTTTTTACCATGCTCATATTTTTCTCAAGGTTTTTAGGAGCTTCCTAATATATGTACATATAGTAACGCTAAACTAAACGCAAGTGTAGAATAACTTATTCTACGACCATAAAAAACTTGGATAGTAAAAAATTTATTTCAGAATTAATACATTTTATAGTGTTTAAATACATTTGTACATAACGTTATTAGGGATGAAGAATAAGCTATTCTACACTCAAGCTTTGAAAATTCAACCATGTTTGAAAGTTCTCAAGAAAAGAAACAGCAGGCAGAAGATGAAAGTAAAATTTGAAGAGGAAATTAGTTTTGCACAGATAGCCGCTTGTCAATACACCTGAAGGAGGGGGGGGGGCTGATAGGCGCCGGTCCGCCGGCGCAAGCGCCCGGCCGGTCGCTCGCCAGCCGCACGATGGGGGCTTGCGCAACCACTCGATGCAGTAGTCTCTTTCTTTCCCAGCTCTTTGCATGTGTTGTACATTTTTTTTTAAGGTGAGCATGTGTTGTACATGTGGGTGATTTACGTGTTTCCAGGGCAACCCGTGTTTCCAGCCCGTCGCACGCGCAACACTCATCCTGTGCACGCGTACGCGTACTCATACAACGCACCGCCGTCCCTTTACTAGTCGTAGATGACGGCCGCCACCATCTCCACCGACCGCGACACATCTTCCTCGCCGTCAGGCCACGACTCGCAGCCGCGCTCACCACCGCCGGCCGTAGCGTCGCTCACCAGTGGTAGTATCCACAGTCGCCCATTTGAGCACACACACCATTGTTGGTGTAGCACTCGTTGTCGCCGGTTCAAGCAAAAGCAGGCGCCCGGTTGCAGAGGAAGCTATTATGTCATGTCGTCAGATGCCATGCACCATGCTAGTTGCAGCATACTGATCTATTGATCCCAGTCACGCCCCATGCCGGTTGCAGCATCTGGGCAGCGCACATCGGTCGTAGCATCCAGGTCGGATTGGCAGCGCACATTGGTCGTAGCATCCAGGCCGGATGCTCCCAGCTGCAACCGGCTACGGCAGAGTTGCGCTCGGTGCACGGTGAAGTTGCAACCAGTGTGCCAATTGCTACGCATGGAGTCGTTTTTTGCTACAACAGGTGAAAGTTGGGGCTGTGACCGGCGCATGGAGGAGCCGCAACCAACACCGAAAAATGTTACGACCGGCAGCCGAGAAAGATACTACCGGTATTGTTTTTTGCTGCAACCAGAGAAAGCATGGGCTGCGACCGTCACACGAAGGTGCTGCAAATAGCACTGAAAAATGTTATGACCGGCGGCCAAGAA
This sequence comes from Triticum aestivum, assembly GCF_018294505.1. Classification (NCBI taxonomy): domain Eukaryota; kingdom Viridiplantae; phylum Streptophyta; class Magnoliopsida; order Poales; family Poaceae; genus Triticum; species Triticum aestivum. The sequence continues at coordinate 465,398,052 of NC_057797.1, forward strand.
AGCTACAACCGGCCTCTAAAAAAGCTTCAAGTGAAGAAGTGGAACTAGAAGGCGGCCATGAATGCCTCGTCCACCGTCGCAGCTCATTGCCGCCGCTCTGCGTCGCCGTCATAACTCATCACTATTGCCTCACGCAAAAAGCTTGTTGTAGCATGGCCCGTGCTGGTCCCAGCAAATCAGCTTGCCAGTCGCAGCTTTCCATCTCGCTAGTCCCAACAAATAATCTCCTCCTATCCTCGAAAAAGAAACTTCATAAATTCTCGGCAACAAAAAATCTCGCCGGTCGCAACAAAAATTCTCACCGCTCCTAGTAAAATTGGTCGACGGCTCCAGTAAAAGAAAATGCTTGTCATCACGGGGACGTAGCAAAAATTCTCGCCAATCGTTAGTCGTAAAATATAATCTCGCCGGCCATTAATCGTAACCAAAATTCTCACCGGTCCCATCACAAATGATCGCCAGCAAAAAAAAATTTACTCGCAATCGTCGGGTTGTAGCAAAACTTCTCGCCGGTCACTGGTCCTACGAAAAATGATTGCCGGTTCCAACAAAAAAAAAGTAACTTGCCATATTGGTGGGGCGCAGCACAAAATTTTCACCAATCGCAACAAAAAGTCTCGCCAATCCCAGCAAAAATGATAGCCATTTTGCAGAAAAAAGAAGGCATTTACTACTAGGACGCAGCAAAAATTCTCACCTGTCCAAGCAAAACAATTCGTCGTTTGTAGCAAAAAAAAAAGTGTGCGTCGCTGGTCACCGCGAAAAACAGTCCCAGCAAAACTACTCGTTGTTTGTACTAAAAAAAAGTTTGCCATTGCTGGTCATCGCAAAAGGTTACACCAGACCCATGAGAACGACTTGTCGGTTGTAACAAAAAATGCCTCATTGGAGCCGGTCACAGCAAAAAATCACACCGCTCCATCAAAAAGGACTCGCCGGTCGTAGCTCAATATCAACCCTTTGTAGCTCGGCTGGGCTGTTGATGGCAATTGCATCGGAAAAAAGAAAACAAGTGAACAAGGCGGTTGGGAAAGGCGGCCCAGGCCCACCAGCATGTGCGTCCGTGATGCAACAGGAGCCAGTCGATCAATGCGGATCGTACGCTGCGCACGCGACCGGCGCGCGGTTAGGCCGGCCCGCCGGTGTGCAACGTTTCCCATACGCAAACAATATGTTCCCAAAAGTTATTATGCAACTTTCAAGTAGTCCTTCCCTCACACAGATCTGCATAACATATCAAGCGGGTGAACAAGCAAATGTCAAACTAGACCACTATCTGATAACTGATGCAGAAACAGACATCCACCACCGATGATGCTCAATGGCCACTTCCATTTTAAGATAACTTTAACGTACGAAAACCATCACACTGCAGCATCAACAAGGCGCTTCCACAAACAAGTTAACTGGAAACTAACAACATACAATAACCAACACATTGCAACACAAACAAGCAGCTATAGATCATAGTGTCAATAACCATAAGTTCGAATTTCATGCAGGATATCGAATACATAGTACTTAGATAGCAGCGGTGTCCACACAGAACATAAAATTCATGCAACTTCTGAGCAAAACTCGGCCGGTAAAACATGTCCTCCTAACCTAGGCCTTGATAGCATACTTCCTCATGGGGAAGTACTTCTCGCGCTTCTTCTCCCTCTCCGTCTTCAAAGAGAGCTGCACAATATTATATAAAATGACAGTCAGTAAACCAAAATGATCAAAAGCACTTGCACTAACATGATAGAATCCAGCAGAGCACACAGTGAGTAACACATACCCTCAGATGGAAAAAAATTAAACTATGGTACAAAAAACTGAATCAGACAAAAAATTAATTGTTATTACTGAGAGCACAGATTGATATTCAGTAGTTAAAACATAACATGATAAGAAACTACTTAGGCAGTTAAACACAAGATGATAAGAAACTACTTACGCAGTTAAACATAACATGATATTAACAAGACACAAGCAGAAAAGAATACTACAACTCATGATTAAGTTGGTTCAAAAAGACAAGTGCGATACATGATACAAAGTAAACCAGCATCCCAGCTCCCACAATCAATCAGACTGAAAAATACAAACTGAATTTCATCAAGCCAACACAAGAACGTTCTCCAACCTAGAGATTCACAGCAATCCTTACAAATGCTAATTCAGCCAGCCAGGTTAGAAGGATTTCATAAACCCAACCGACCAGCGAACGACTGGGCAAGGCATACGAAATACAGTGCCATGTCATCAATCTGTTGCACAGTTGCTCTATGAATACATTCAATACACATAAAAGCCATGTCTTACACAAGAAAATACAACATTTAACAAAATATAGAGATACATAGCATCAATTTTACTAATCTCACCATCTAACGAAAAGAATTTGACAACTAGTACACAATAACAAACTAGAGCGCTTCCACGTAAAGAACCGCAGCACTAAGTAGATAGACAGGGAGGAACGAAGATCACCTGGTGCTTGGTGAGACGCCTGCGGATGGCGCGGGTCTTCTTGGGGCGCAGGTCGAGCGGGAGACGCTTGTTCTTGTACGCCTCCCTCAACGCCGCCTTCTGCTTCTGCGAGATCACCGTGAGCACCCTCGCAATTGAGGTGCGCACCACCTTGCTGCGGCGCAACACAAGAACCACCCGTGAGCACGACGGAAACCTAGGCGCGGATTACTCTATGGGGGGGGGGGGGGGGGGGGGGGGGGGGGGGGAAGGAGGTCAGGGAGACACGTACATCTTGGAGAGCTTATTGGGGGCGCCGCCGGTGACCTTGGCGACGCGGAGGAGGGACAGCTCCGCCTTGAGGTCCTTGAGCTGGCCCTGCAGATCCGCCTTGTTCTTCCCCCTCAGCTCGTGCACCTTGATCCGGGCTGCCGCCGTTGGTCACGATAATGTCAGATCCGGAGGGTACAATAGAACCAAATCAATCAGAGACGACGGAGTGTTAGCGTCTTACCCATTGCTGCTGGCGAGCTGGTCTAGCGGCGGCGGCGGCGGCGGGCGGGGGGATGAAAATGAGACGCTGAGGAGAGACGGGGGCGGCTGCGTGCGGGTTATATATATGGTGCTGCGCAAGATGAAACCCCTGAGACAGAGGAAACCCTAGGATATTATGGACTTTTGGGCCTCTGGGCCTAGAGCCTGGACTCGTGGTACGTGTACTATTGGCCCATGCGCGTCTCCTCCTCAAAAGAAAAACAAAATCGCATTTCGGAGGCCCATAAGCACTTCAGCCCGATTCCTATTCGGCACTTAAGGCGCCGGCTATAGGGTTAACTCAACCCGGCAATCCGACCCATAAGCGGCCGCGTTTATAGGCACCCGACCCAAATGGGTAGGGTATGGATCATCATATTCATCCATGGGTAAGCCCAATGGGTAACCCGATTAGTCATGAGTAGGGTATGTGCATGATGTTCTGCCCATGGGTCACCCGATTAATATTAGTGATTAAAATATAATTTTACTTTATATTTTGTGTGGACGTTTTGGTGAAGATACTTGGTAATTAATTTCTTTAGAACAACCCAAGGCTGCCGGTAGCGATGCATGTATCTTTGCTCTACTTTTATTTCTTTTCGGTCGCTCCTAGTAAGGTCCTTAAATGCTAATAAGCAGTTAAGCAGCAGCCCAACATTACTGTTGAGCAGCCTCAAGCCCTCTAACAGAATAACATTTCGGGCAGTTGGGCCTCCAAAGTGAGACCAACTCGTATCCTGCTTTGCATGCATGATAGCACACGAAAATGAGAATGGCATTCTAAAAAATGGGAAATGAAAATGGCAATGAGACAACGACGCGCTGGTGAGAGGCGCAGCTTCGCCTATATAAGAGACTCAAGACTAGTCCAGATAAGGCAGCCGCTATTGCATCGATTGGAAGTGGCTACCGCGATGTTGCGCCTAATAGCTAGTGCTGCTAAAAAGAACAGCAAGCTTGGTAGGACACATGACGCATTATTTTTAAAGTAAAATATAAATATTAACTTTAAACCCAATGGGTGCCCTAATGGGTCGGGTTCGGGCATGGGTCTGACTCAAGACCCATGGATAGGGTCGTGGGTCTGCTCCTATGACCATTAACTGTTCAGGCATGGGTTTGGTAGAGCTTGACCCGGTCAAACCCGACCCGACTGCCGGCTTGAGGGTTAATCGGGACAACTAATTAACAGTTATCCCTTGGGAGGCTTCCACACGTGTCACTATTTAGGCTTGAGAGTGTGTCAACTGATTTGTCCAACCATTATCACGTGTGTTGGGCGCTTCTTTTAGATTTTGGTTTATTTTATTTTTCTGCATGTGTTTTCAGGTTGTAGATGTGTAATTTTTCAGATTTTTTTTGCTCGTTTTAAAGGAAAAACATATTGTTTTTTCTTTGGAAGGCAGTGATTTTTTCATGAGAAGCACTATTTTACTTCTGGAAAAGGAGAAAACGCAACATGTGCTTCCATGAGATGCACAACTTTGCTTTCAAAGTAAGTTGTGTTTCAGAAAAAAGGAAAAAAGCACAGCATGTGCTTTCACAAGAAGCACAATTGTGCTTCTTCAAAAAAGAAAAGGCACAATTTGTACTCCCATGAGAAGCACAACCCGTGCTTTCTGAAAAGGGAAAAGCACAATTATGTTTCCAAAAATGAAAAAAAACACAACTATGCTTCTAGGTTCCTTTTTCGCTTGTTTGGGGGGGGGGGGGTTGAAAAAAATCTTCTTACTTTTTTCGTTTCTAGGATTTTTGGCTTTTCCATGAAAAAAATTGTAGAAACCTATTAACATGAGATTTAGTTTCGAATATCTTGATATGTGAAATTTGACGGTAAAAATGATTCATGATTTACAGGCACGGTTCAAGAGGTTAACGTTTTGAAAAAAATAAAGTGCCACACATGGAGTGTGGCCACTAATTAGTACCAAAGAAAGGTGAAAAATGACATTTACAAAGGGTAACATGTAACTAGTGATCTCGAGGTTAACCATACGCAGCGCACACCCCTTCGATTAGAAACGCCGGCCCATGTAAGGCAGGTAGCATGAAGTCCGTCCTAGTTTTCGGGAAGCTTCTGGGATCTTGGAAGCTTCCGAGCCCGGTTTCGGGAAGCTTCTCGAAGATTCTGGTTTGTTTTTCTTTTTACTTTTTTAATTGAGTTTTGTTCAATTTTAATTTTTGTTTTTGTTTTTTCCCTTTTCTATTTTCCTTTTTATTTTTTCAAATGTGAGAACTATTTAAAATTCAAATATTTTTTCAAACTCGTGAATTTTCTTAGAACTTTTCCCAACTTTGTGATTTAAAAAAACATGAAGTTTTTTAAAATGCACGAACCTTTTTAGTGTTTTTTTCAAATTTATGAACTTTTTCTTAAATTTCCGAACCTTTTAAAAGATTGAACTTTTTCAGATTCATGTTTTTATTCAAAAGTCAACATTCAACCAGTTGACCAAGCGAGGGGATGACCCACGACTAAGCTAGCAACATCGAGCAACTGCAACAATCGCTACCTTAGGCCTTGTTTGGATACGCTGTTTTATCAATACGAGTTTTGCGTCAACGTAAATAACCGTGTAACAAACTAAAACCCTGTTTGGGCGCCGCAACAAAAACGTGGATAGGTATAATTCAGTTTCCACAAAGCCGGGAAACTGAGTTTTCTCAAAAACGACTAATACTTGTTTTTATGAAAACGTGATTGCACGAGAAGAAAACAACGCCGCTCCGTTGTGCCTCCACGGCCGTTGGTGGGCTCGTTGTGCCGCCGCTCGATGCGCCACGTGTTGCCGGAATTGGCCGCCGCCTCTGCCGTGGGAGTGGCCGTGGCCGTGGCCCGTGGGTAGCCATGGGGCTGCTCCCCGGCATGTTGCAAGGAGGGTCTGGATGAGTGCTGGCCGCCGCCGCTGCCATCGGCAGTCGTGCCGTGGGGAGAAACGACAAAGTCGCCATTCCAAGCGACGCCTTGTGAAGGGTAGACCGGCCGAGGCTGCTATGCCGGAGGACAATGTCATCGTAGTCGGGAGGCCATGGATGCGGGTGCTTTCATCGACGTCCGGAAGAAACTGAATTATAAGTAAAACTGGTTTTCTAAAAAACCATACTAAAACGTGTTTAGTTAAAACTAGACAATAATTCTGTTTATCCAAACAACCACTTAATGGGTCACGGCCTACTAGCATCACGAGTGAAGGCGAGCAAACCGTTCAGGCCCTTAAGGTGCGGGTGTACGACTGCAACTATCACTATCTTAACGGCCCGCGGCCTGCTAGCATCGCGCGTGAGCGCTAGCATATCGTTCGGGGCTTAAAGAGCTAAACCTGACCTCTCTAATTTTAGAGCATCTACAACCAGACTCCTCAAATGCCCCAATATGTTCGGGCGGGCGTTCCAGTCAATGACCGATCAAGAAATCGCGATCCAGTCGCACCCCTCATACCGGATCTATACGTCAGGGCTGACCGGCACCCCTCATAAGCCCATATCTGGGCGGATATGGGAAGTCCCGGACGCGTCGGGTTGTGTCCGCCATGTCCGATCCGTCCAGCACTGGCTCACCCGGGCCCCACAAATATCCCACCCTATCCACATCTAGACGAACCCTAGCCACTTGCCACTCCACTTCGAGTTTGCGCCACTCCGCCTGAAGGAAATATGCCCTAGAGGCAATAATAAAGTTGTTATTTATATTTCCTTATATCATGATAAATATTTATTATTCATGCTAGAATTGTATTAAACCGGAAACTTAATACATATGTGAATACATAGACAAACAGAGTGTCACTAGTTTGCCTCTACTTGACTAGCTCGTTGAATCAATGGTGGTTATGTTTCCTAACCATAAACATGAGTTGTCATTTGATTAACGGGATCACATCATTAGAGAATGATGTGCTTGACTTGACCCACCCATTAGCTTAGCACGATGATCGTTTAGTTTGTTGCTATTGCTTTCTCCATAACTTATACATGTTCCTATGACTATGAGATCATGCAACTCCCGAATACCGGAGGAACACTTTGTGTGCTACTAAACGTCACAATGTAACTAGGTGATTATAAAGGTGTTCTACAGGTATCTCCAATGGTGTTTGTTGAGTTGGCATAAATCGATATTAGGATTTGTCACTCCGAGTATCAGAGAGGTATCTCTGGGCCCTCTTAGTAATGCACATCACTATAAAGCCTTGCAAGCATTATGACTAATGAGTTAGTTGTGGGATGATGCATTACGGAACGAGTAAAGAGACTTGCCGGTAACGAGATTGAACTAGGTATTGAGATACCGATGATCGAATCTCGGGAAAGTAACATACCGATGACAAAGGGAACAACGTATATCATTGTGCGGTTTGACCGATAAAGATCTTCGTAGAATATGTGGGAGCCAATATGAACATCCAGGTTCCGCTATTGGTATTGACCGGAGACATGTCTCGGACATGTCTACATAGTTCTCGAACCCGTAGGGTCCGCACGCTTAACGTTCTGTGACGATTTGTATTATGAGTTATGTGATTTGATGACCGAAGTTTGTTTGGAGTCCCGGATGAGATCGGGGACATGACGAGGAGTCTCAAGATGGTCGAGATGTAAAGATCGATATATTGGAAGGCTATATTCGAACATCGGAAAGGTTCCGATTGATTTGGGTATTTTTTAGAGTACCGGGGAGTTATGGGAATTCGTATTGGGCCTTAATGGGCCATACAGGAAAGGAGAGAAATGCCTCAAGGGTGGCCGTGCCCCTTCCCCATGGACTGGTCCGAATTGGACTAGGGAAAGGGGGCGCCCCCTTCCTTCCTTCTCCTTCTCCCTTCCCTTTTTCCTATTCCATGTGGGAGGTGGAATCCTACTAGGACTAAGGAATCCTAGTAGGACTCCACACTTTGGGCGCGCCCTATGAGGGCCGGCCTCCTCCTCCCTCTATCCTTTATACGCGTGGCCAAGGGGCATCCCATAGACACACAAGTTGATCATTGATCTCTTAGCCGTGTGCGGTGCCCCCCTCCACCATAATCCACCTCGGTCTTATTGTAGCGGTGCTTAGGCGAAGCCCTGTTCCGGTAGCATCATCATCACCGTCATCACGCCATCGTGCTGATGAATCTCTCCCTCGACACTCTGCTGGATCGTGAGTTCGTGGGACGTCACCGAGCCAAACGTGTGCAGATCGCGGAGGTGTTGTACCTTCGGTGCTAGGATCGGTCGATCGTGAACACGTACGACTACATCAACCACGTTGTCATAACGCTTCCGCTTACGGTCTACGAGGGTATGTGGAAAACACTCTTCCCTCTCGTTGCTATGCATCACCATGATCTCGTGTGTGCGTAGGATTTTTTTGAAATTACTATGTTCCCCAACAGTGGCATCCGAGCCAGATCTATGCGTCGATGTTATATGCACGAGTAGAACATAAAGGAGTTGTGGGTGTGGGTATATACATATTGATTGCCGTCACTGGTTGATTCTTGATTCAACAGTATTATTGGATGAAGCGGCTCAGACCGACATTACGCGTACGCTTACGCGAGACTGGTTCTACCGACGTGCTTCGCACTTATGTGGCTAGTGGGTGTCTGTTTCTCCAACTTTAGTTGAATCGGATTCAATGAACAGGGTTCTTTCTGAAGATCAAAAAGCAATCACTATACCGCGTTGTGGTTTTTTATGCGTAGGTAAGAACGGTTTTTGCTTAGCCCGTAGCAGCCACGTAAAACTTGCAACAACAAAGTAGAGGATGTCTAACTTGTTTTTGCAGGGCTTGTTGTGATGTGATATGGCCAAGACGTGATGAGATATAAGTTGTTGTATGAGATGATCATCTTTTTTTGTTGAAGTTATCGGCAACTAGCAGAAGCCTTATGGTTGTCTCTTTATTGCATAAGATGCAAGCGCCAAATAATTGCTTTACTTTATCGCTATGCGATAGCAATAGTTGCAAGAGCAATAGTTGGCGAGATGACCATGTGATGACATGTTGATAGAGATCAAGATGATGGAGATCATGGTGCCATGCCGGTGATGATAGAGATCATGACGGTGCTTTGGAGATGGAGATCAAAGGCGCAAGATGATCATGGCCATATCATGTCACATATTTTGATTGAATATGATGTTTATCCTTTACGCATCTTATTTTGCTTAGTTCGGCGGTAGCATTATAAGATGATCTCTCACTAAATTTCAAGGTATAAGTGTTCTCCCTGAGTATGCACCGTTGCAAAAGTTCGTCGTGCCGAGACACCACGTGATGATCGGGTGTGATAAGCTCTACATTCACATACAACGGGTGCAAGCTAGTTTTGCACACGCGGAATACTCGGGTTAAACTTGACGAGCCTAGCATATGCAGATATGGCCTCAGAACACTGGAGACCGAAAGGTCGAGCGTGAATCATATAGTAGATATGATCAACATAATGATGTTCACCATTGAAAACTACTCCATCTCACGTGATGATCGGACATGGTTTAGTTGATTTGGATCACGTAATCATTTAGATGACTAGAGGGACGTCTATATAAGTGGGAGTTCTTAAGTAATATGATTAATTTAACTTTAATTTATCATGAATTTAGTCCTGATAGTATTTGCATAACTATGTTGTAGATCAATAGCTCGCGATGTAGCTCCCTGTTTTTATATGTTCCTAGAGAAAAACTATGTTGAAAGATGATAGTAGCAATGATGCGGACTAGGTCCGTGATCTGAGGATTATCCTCATTGCTGCACAGAAGAATTATGTCCTTGATGCACCGCTAGGTGACAAACCTATTGCAGGAGCAGATGCAGACGTTATGAACATTTGACAAGCTCGGTATGATGACTACTTGATAGTTTAGTGCACCATGCTTTATGGCTTAGAACCGGGACTTCAAAAATGTTTTGAACACCACGGAGCATATAAGATGTTCCAAGAGTTGAAATTGGTATCTCATACTCATGCCCGTGTCAAGAGGTATGAGAGCTCTGACAGTACTTTGCCTACAAGATGGAGGAGAATAGCTCAATGAGTGAGCATGTGCTCAGAATGTCTGAGTACTACAATCACTTGAATCAAGTGGGAGTTAATCTTCCTGATAAGATAGTGATTGACAGAGTTCTCTAGTCACTATCACCAAGTTACTAGAACTTCGTGATGAACTATAATATGCAAGGGATAATGGAAACGATTCCCAAAGCTCTTCGCGATGCTGAAATCGGCGAAGGTAGAAATCAAGAAAAAGCATCAAGTGTTGATGGTTGAAAAGACCACTAGTTTCAAGTAAAAGGGCAAGGGAAAGAAAGGGAACTTCAAGAAGAATGGCAAGCAAGTTGCCACTCCCATGAAGAAGCCCAAAGCTAGACCAAAGCCTAAAACGGAGTGCTTCTACTGCAAAGTAAATGGTCACTGGAAGTGGAACTACCCTAGATACTTGGCAGATAAGAAGGATGACAAAGTGAACAAATGTATATTTGATATACATGTTATTGATGTGTACTTTACTAGTGTTTATAGCAAACCCCTTGGTATTTTATACTAGTTCAGTTGCTAAGAGCAGTAACTCAAAACGGGAGTTGCAAAATAAACAAAGACTAGTTGAGGACGAGGTGACGATGTGTGTTGGAAATGATTCCAAGGTTGACAAGATCACCATTGCACACCCCCTTTACCTTTGGGATTGGTGTTGAACCTAAAATAAATGTTATTTGGTGCTTGCGTTGAGCATAATATGATTGGATCATTATTATTGCAATACGGTTATTCATTTAAGTCAAAGAATAATTGTTATTCTGTTTACATGAATAAAACCTTCTGTGGTCATACACCCAAGGTGAATGGTTTATTGAATCTCGATCGTAGTGATACACATATTCATAATATGGAAGCCAAAAGATGCAAAGTTAATAATGATAGTGCAACCTATTTGTGGCACTGCCGTTTAGGTCATATTGGTGTAAAGCGCATGAAGAAACTCCATGCTAATGGACTTTTGGAATCACTTGATTATGAAGCACTTGATGCTTGTGAACCATGCCTCATGGGCAAGATGACTAAGACTCCATTCTCCGGAACAATGGAGCGAGCAACTGACTTATTGGAAATAATACATACTGATGTATGTGATCCGATAAGTGTTGAGGCTCGCGGCGGGTATCGTTATTTTCTGACCTTCATAGATGATTTAAGCAGATATGGGTATATCTACTTAATGAAACATAAGTCTGAAACATTTGAAAAGTTCAAAGAATTTCAGAGTGAAGTGGAAAATCATCGTAATAAGAAAAAATAGTTTCTACGATCTGATCACAGAGGCGAATATTTGAGTTGCGAGTTTGGTCTTCATTTGAAACAACATGGAAGAGTTTCGCAACTCACGCCACCTAGAACACCACAACATAATGGTGTCCGAACATTGTAATCGTACTTTATTGGATATGATGCGATCTATGATGTCTCTTACCGATTTACCACTATCGTTTTGGGGTTCTGCATTAGAGATAGCTACATTCACGTTAAATAGGGCACCATCTAAATCCGTTGAGATGACACCGTATGAACCATGGTTTGGCAAGAAACCAAAGTTGTCGTTTCTTAAAGTTTGAGGTTGTGATGCTTATGTGAAAAAGTTTCAAACTGATAAGCTCGAACCCAAATCGGAGTAGTGCGTCTTCATAGGATAACCAAAAGAAACTGTTGGGGTACACCTTCTATCACAGATCCGAAGGCAAGATATTTTGTTGCTAAGAATGGATCCTTTCTAGAGAAGGAGTTTCTCTTGAAAGAATTGAGTGGGAGGAAAGTAGAACCTGACGAGGTAATTGTACCTTCTCCCTTATTGGAAAGTAGTTCATCACTAAAATCAGTTCCAGTGATTCCTACACCAATAAGTGAGGAAACTAATGATGATGATCATGAAACTTCTGATCAAATTACTACCGAACCTCGTAGGTCAACCAGAGTAAGATCCGCACCAGAGTGGTCCAGTAATCCAATTCTGGAAGTCATGTTACTAGACCATGACAAACCTACGAACTATGAGGAAGTGATGATGAGCCCAGATTCCGCAAAATGGCTTGAGGCCATGAAAACTGAGATGGGATCCGTGTACGAGAACAAAGTATGGACTTTGATTGACTTGCCCGATGATCGGTGAGTCATTGAGAATAAATGGATCTTCAAGAGGAAGACAGACGCTGATAGTGTTACTATATACAAAGCTCGAATTGTCACAAAAATGTTTTTGACAAGTTCAAGGTGTTGACTACGATGAGATTTTCTCACTCGTATTTATGCTTAAAAGACTGTCCAAATCATGTTAGCAGTTGCCGCATTTTATGAAATCTGGCAAACGGATGTCAAAACTGCATTCCTTAATGGATTTCTTAAAGAAGAGTTGTATATGATGCAACCAGAAGGTTTTGTCGATCCTAACGGTGCTAACAAAGTGAGCAAGCTCCAACGATCCATCTATGGACTGGTGCAAGCATCTCGGAGTTGGAATATATGTTTTGATAAAGTGATCAAAGCATATGGTTTTATACACACTTGCGGTGAAGCATATATTTACAAGAAAGTGAGTGGGAGCACTACATCATTTCTGATAAGTATATGTGAATGTCATATTGTTGATCGGAAATAATGTAGAATTTTCTGGAAAGTATAAAGGAGTGTTTGAAAGGAGTTTTTCAAAGAAAAGACCTCGGTGAAGCCGCTTACACATTGAGCATCAAGATTTATAGAGATAGATCAAGACGCTTGATAAGATTTTTTTTCAATGAGTACATACCTTGACAAGATTTTGAAGTAGTTCAAAATGGAACCATCAAAGAAGGAGTTCTTGCCTGTGTTGCAAGGTGTGAAGTTGAGTAAAGACTCAAAACCCGACCACAGCAGAAAACAGAAAGAGAATGAAAAGTCGTTCCCTATGCCTCGGTCATAGGTTCTATAAAGTATGATATGATGTGTACCAGTCCTATTTTATACCTTAGCATGATTCTGGCAAGGGGGTACAATAGTGATCCAGGAGTAGATCACTGGACAACGGTCAAAATTATCCTTAAAGGACTAAGGAAATATTTCTCGGTTATGGAGGTGATAAAAGAGTTCGTCATAAAGAGTTACATTGGTGCAAGCTTTTTACATCGATCTAGATGACTTTAAGTCTCGATCTAGATACATATTGAAAGTGGGAGCAATTAGCTAGAGTACCTCCGTGCAGAGTATTGTAGACATAGAAATTTGCGAAATACATATGGATCTGAATGTTGCAGACCCGCAGACTAAACTTCTCTCACAAGCAAAACATGATCACTCTTTGGGTATTAATCACATAGCAATGTGAACTAGATTATTGACTATAGTAAACCCTTTGGGTATTAGTCACATGAAGATGTGAACTAATCACATAAAGATGTGAACTATTGGTGTGAAATCAGATGACGATGTGAACTAGATTATTGACTCTAGTGCAAGTGGGAGACTGAAGGAAATATGCCCTAGAGGCAATAATAAAGTTGTTATTTATATTTCCTTATATCATGATAAATGTTTATTATTCATGCTAGAATTGTATTAAACCGGAAACTTAGTACATGTGTGAATACATAGACAAACAGAGTGTCACTAGTTTGCCTTTACTTGACTAGCTCGTTGAATCAATGATGGTTATGTTTCCTAACCATAGACATGAGTTGTCATTTGATTAACGGGATCACATCATTAGAGAATGATGTGATTGACTTGACCCATCCGTTAGCTTAGCACGACGATCGTTTAGTTTATTGCTATTGCTTTCTCCATAACTTATACATGTTCCTATGACTATGAGATCATGCAACTCCCGAATACCGGAGGAACACTTTGTGTGCTACCAAACGTCACAATGTAACTAGGTGATTATAAACGTGCTCTACAGGTGTCTCCAATGGTGTTTGTTGAGTTGGCATAAATCAAGATTAGGATTTGTCACTCCGAGTATCGGAGAGGTATCTTTGGGCCCTCTCGGTAATGCACATCACTATAAGCCTTGCAAGCATTGTGACTTATGAGTTAGTTGAAGGATGATGCATTACGAAATGAGTAAAGAGACTTGCCGGTAAAGAGATTGAACTAGGTATTGAGATACCGACGATTGAATCTCGGGCAAGTAACATACCGATGACAAAGGGAACAACATATATCCTTATGTGGTTTGACTCATAAAGATCTTTGTAGAATATGTGGGAGCCAATATGAACATCTAGGTTCCGCTATTGGTTATTGACCGGAGACGTGTTTCAGTCATGTCTACATAGTTCTCGAACCCGTAGGGTCCGCACGCTTAACGTTCTGTGATGATTTGTATTATGAGTTATGTGATTTGATGACCAAAGTTTGTTTGGAGTCCCGGATGAGATCGGGGACATGACGAGGAGTCTTGAAATGGTCGAGACGTAAAGATCGATATATTGGAAGGCTATATTCGGACATCGGAAAGGTTCCGAGTGATTCGAGTATTTTTCGGAGTACCTGAGAGTTACGGGAATTCGTATTGGGCCTTACTGGGCCATACGGGAAAGGAGAGAAAGGCCTCAAGGGTGGCCGCGCCCCTTCCCCATGGACTGGTCCGAATTGGACTAGGGAAAGGGGGCACCCCCTTCCGTCCTTCTCCTTCTCCCTTACCTTTTTCCTATTCCATGTGGGAGGTGGAATCCTACTAGGACTAAGGAGTCCTAGTATGACTCCACACTTTGGGCGCGCCCTGTGAGTGCCGGCCTCCTCCTCCCTCCATCCTTTATATACGTGGCCAAGGGGCACCCCATAGACACACAAGTTGATCATTGATCTCTTAGCCGTGTGCGGTGCCCCTTCCACCATAATCCACCTCGGTCATATCGTAGCGGTGCTTAGGCGAAGCCCTGTTCCGGTAGCATCATCATCACCGTCATCACGTCGTCATGCTGACGAAGCTCTCCCCCGACACTCTGCTGGATCGTGAGTTCGTGGGACGTCACCAAGCCGAACGTGTGCAGACCGCAGAGGTGTTGTACCTTCGGTGCTAGGGTCGGTCAATCGTGAAGACGTACAACTACATCAACCACGTTGTCATAATGCTTCCGCTTACGGTCCATGAGGGTATGTGGACAACACTCTTCCCTCTCGTTGCTATGCATCACCATGATCTCACATGTGCATAGGATTTTTTTTTGAAATTACTACGTTCCCCAACACCGCCTTCCCCCAACTCCTCTCCGGTGATCTCCAGCCTCCTCCAACATGGTGGGTAGTGGATCCGACTCTGAGATATTTGAATCCGTTAACTAGGACTTCATCACATATGAGAAGGAGGATATGGTTGTCCACCTGGCTGATACGTCTCCAACGTATCTATAATTTTTGATTGCTCCATGCTATATTATCTACTGTTTTGGACTATATTGGGCTTTATTTTCCACTTTTATATTATTTTTGGGACTAACCTATTAACCGGAGGCCCAGCCAAGAATTGTTGTTTTTTTGCCTATTTCAGTGTTTCGGAGAAACAGAATATCAAACGGAGTCCAAACGGAATAAAACCTTCGGGAACGTGATTTTCTCACCGAACGTGATCCAGGAGACTTGGGCCCTACGCCAAGGAACAAAAGAGGTGGTCACGAGGGTGGGGGGCGCCCCCCTAGGGCGCGCCCCCCTGGCTCATGGCCCCCTTGGTGCTCCACCGACGTACTCCTTCCTCCTATATATACATACGTACCCCCAAACGATGAGAAGAGGAGCCAAAAACCTAATTCCATTGCTGCAACTTTCTGTATCCACGAGATCCCATCTTGGGGCCTGTTCCGGATCTCCGCGGAAGAGGGCCGTCATCACGGAGGGCTTCTACATCATCATAGCCTCTTCGATGAAGTGTGAGTAGTTTACCTCAAACCTTCGGGTCCATAGTTAGTAGCTAGATGGCTTCTTCTCTCTCTTTGAGTCTCAATACAAAGTTCCCCCCCTCTCTTGTGGAGATCTATTCGATGTAATCTTCTTTTTGCGGTGTGTTTGTTGAGATCGATGAATTGTGGGTTTATGATCAAGTCTATCTATGAATAATATTTGAATCTTCTCTAAATTCTTTTATGTATGATTGGTTATCTTTGCAAGTCTCTTCGAATTATCCGTTTGGTTTGGCCAACTAGATTGGTAGTTCTTGCCATAGGAGAAGTGCTTAGCTTTGGGTTCGATCTTGCGGTGTCCTTTCCCAATGACAGAAGGGGCAGCAAGGCACGTATTGCATCGTTGCCATCGAGGATAACAAGATGGGGTTTATTTCATATTGCATGAATTTATCTCTCTACATCATGTTATCTTGCTTAAGGCGTTACTCTATTTTTAACTTAATACTCTAGATGCATGCTGGATAGCGGTCGATGAGTGGAGTAATAGTAGTAGATGCAGAATCGTTTCGGTCTACTTGTCACGGACGTGATGCCTATATACATGATCATACCTAGATATTCTCATAACTATGCTCAATTCTGTCAATTGCTCAACAGTAATTTGTTCACCCACCGTAGAATACTTATGCTCTTGAGAGAAGCCACTAGTGAAACCTATGGCCCCCGGGTCTATTCTCATCATATCAATCTCCATCACTTTAATCTTGCTTTGCTTTTTTACTTTGCCTTTACTTTTTTACTTTGCATCTTTATACCAAAAATACCAAAATATTATATCCATCAGATCTCACTCTCGTAAGTGACCGTGAAGGGATTGACAACCCCTAATCGCGTTGGTTGTGATAGCTATCGTTTTGTGCAGGTACGAGGGACTTGAGCGTGGCCTCCTACTGGATTGATACCTTGGTTCTCAAAAACTGAGGGAAATACTTACGCTACTCTGCTGCATCATCCCTTCCTCTTCGGGGAAAACCAACGCAAGCTCAAGACGTAGCAAGAAGGATTTCTGGCGCCGTTGCCGGGGAGTCTACGCAAAAAGTCAACATACCAAGTACCCATCACAATCCCTATCTCTCACATTACATTATTTGCCATTTGCCTCTCGTTTTCCTCTCCCCCCAATTCACCCTTGCCGTTTTATTCGCCCTCTCTCTCTATCCTCCCTCTCTATTTGCCTCTTTTGCCCGTTTGCTCTTGTTTGCTTGTGTGCTAGTTTGTTTACTTGTCATCATGGCTAGTCTCATATCTTCTCCGTTGTCTCCCGAGAGTGAAGTTTTAAATTTTAAACAAAGGGAGGGAGAAAATCTAAAAGATGCTTGGTATAGAATTTGCAATGCTCAAAATAGATCTACCAGGAAGCAATCTACCTTAGTTCTTCTCCGCAATTTTTATATAGGTGTTAATCCTTGGTATAGATATATCCTCGATACCATTACCGGAGGGAACTTCTTGGGTAGCCATACTTTTGATTCTTATAATCAGTGGCGGAGCTTAGTGGAGAGCAACCTGGGCCATTGCCCCCCAGCCCATGAGAAAGCTAGCATATATCCCCTAGTATTCAGCCCATATGCCCAGTTAAAATCAGCCTAAAGTCATGTTTCTTGCCCCTCCAGCCCATTTGCCCCTCCGCAAAATCAGCCCAAGCTCCGCCACTGCTTATAATGCTATGCTAAATTTATTTGGCTCACCACCTCTTTTGGTTAATGGAACCATGTTAACTTTGGAGCATGTTATGCAAAGACTTGAAATTATTGAAAATAAAGTTGCTACTATTGAATCAATTGAAAATCTAGATAAAAAGATCCACAATCAAATTACTCAATATGGATCTAAGGTAGGAATGACTTTGAAAAATATTAAGGAAAAAGAACCCATAGTTAATGAGAAAATGAACTTAGATTCTACTAGAATTGATAAACTTGAGGGTATCATTACAAACTTGGGAACCGCTTTTTCTTCCGTAAAGAATACTCCAAGTTCTCCTACTAAAATTTCCAAGCTTATGTATGTTCCTAAAAATAAGGGTGAATCATCTAAGGAAACTGCGGATCTTAAATCTATAAGTATTCATCCCAATCTTTTTGATATCATTAAGGAACCAATTGCTACACATGAATTTTTCGATCTTGTGCCTAAAAGTTTAATAATCACTAGAAAGAAAGAAATTCCTAAGGGAAACAGATGCCTCATTGAAGAATTGCCTACCAAAGAGGGCAATACCTAGATCTATCCTCGCTTTTATGCCTAGCTAGGGGCGTTAAACGATAGCGCTTGTTGGGAGGCAACCCAATTTTATTTTTATTCCTTACTTTTTGCTCCTGTTTAGTAATGAATAAATTATCTAGCCTCTGTTTTGGTTGTGTTTTTTGTGTTTAATTAGTGTTTGTGCCAAGTAGAACCGTTGGGAAGACTTGGGGAAAGTCTTGTTGAACTTGCTGTAAAAAACAGAAACTTTAGCGCTCACGAGAAGTGCTGTCATTTTTATTTGAAGAGTGATATTTAGTTAATTCTTTTTGAAGATGATTAATATATAAATTCCTCACGTCCAGCAATTTATTTTAGAATTTTTGGGGTTCCAGATCTTGTGCTAGCTACAGATTACTACAGACTGTTCTGTTTTTGACAGATTCTGTTTTTCGTGTGTTGTTTGCTTATTTTGATGAATCTATGGTTAGTAAAATAGTTTATAATCCATAGAGAAGTTGGAATACAATAGGTTTAACACCAATATAAATAAATAATGAGTTCATTACAGTACCTTGAAGTGGTCTTTTGTTTTCTTTCGCTAACGGAGCTCGCGAGTTTTCTATTTTGAGTTTTGTGTTGTGAAGTTTTCAAGTTTTGGATGAATTCTTTTGATGGATCATGGAACAAGGAGTGGCAAGAGCCTAAGCTTGAGGATGCCCATGGCACCCCCAAGATAATCCAAGGACACCAAACAGTCGAAGCTTGGGGATGCCCCGGGAGGCATCCCCTCTTTCATCCACTTCCATCGGTAATTTACTTGGAGCTATATTTTTATTCACCAACATGATATGTGTTTTGCTTGGAGCGTATTGTATTATTTGTGTCTTTGTGTTTTAGTATGCCACAATCATCCTTGCTGTACACACCTTTTGAGAGAGCCATACATGAATTATAATTTAATAGAATACTCTATGTGCTTCACTTATATCTTTTGAGCTATGTAGTTTTGCTCTATGTGCTTCACTTATATCTTTTGAGCGTTATAATTTTGCTCTATGTGCTTCACTTAGATCTTTTAGAGCACGGTGGTGGATTTGTTTTAAAGAAACTATTGATCTCTCATGCTTCACTTAAATTATTTTGAGAGTCTCTTAATAGCATGGTAATCTGCTTAATAATAATATGCTTGGTATTCAAGATTTGTGAAACTTTCTTTTGAGTGTGTTGAATACTAAGAAAAGATTGAAGCATGATAATTGTTTTGAGATATGGAGGTGATAATATTAAAGTCATGCTAGTTGAGTAGTTGTGAATTTAAAGAATACTTGTGTTAAAGTTTGTGATTCCCGTAGCATGCACGTATGGTGAACCGTTATGTGATGAAGTCGGAGGATGATTTATTTATTGATTGTCTTCCTTATGAGTGGCGGTCGGGGACGAGCGATGGTCTTTTCCTACCAATCTATCCCCCTAGGAGCATGCGTGTAATACTTTGCTTTGATAACTTCTAGAGTTTTGCAATAAGTATATGAGTTTTTTATGACTAATGTTGAGTCCATGGATCATACGCACTCTCACCCTTCCACCTTTGCTAGCCTCTCTAATACCGCGCACCTTTCGCTGGTATCATACACCTACCATATACCTTCCTCAAAACAGCCACCATACCTACCTATTATGGTATTTCCATAGCCATTCCGAGATATATTGCCATGCAACTTTCCACTGTTCCGTTTATCATGACACACTCCATCATTGTCATATTGCATATCCCGGTACACCACCGGAGGCATTCATATAGAGTCATATTTTGTTCTAAGTATTGAGTTGTAAGAAAAATAAAATTCTGATGATCATCATTACTAGAGCATTGTCCCGGTGAGGAAAGAATGATGGAGACTATGATTCCCCCATAAGTCGGGATGAGACTGCGGACAAAAAAAAGAGGCCAAAGAAGCCCAAATAAAAAGAGGCCATAAAAAGGAAAAAAGAGAAAAGGCCCAAATAAAAAAATAAAAAAAATGAAAGAAAAAGAGAGAAGGGACAATGTTACTATTCTTTTACCACACTTGTGCTTCAAAGTAGCACCATGATCTTCATAGTAGAGAGTCTCTCATGTTATCACTTTCGTATACTAGTGGGAATTTTACATTATAGAACTTGGCTTGTATGTTCCAATGATGGGCTTCCTCAAATTGCCCTAGGTCTTCATGAGCAAGCAAGTTGGATGCACACCCACTTAGTTTCTTTTTGAGCTTTCATATACTTATAGCTCTAGTGCATCCATTGCATGGCAATCCCTACTCACTCACATTGATATCTATTGATGGGCATCTCCATAGCCCATTGATACGCCTAGTTGATGTGAGACTATCTTCTCCTTTTTGTCTTCTCCACAACCACCATTCTATTCCACCTATAGTGCTATATCCATGGCTCACGCTCATGTATTGCGTGAAGATTGAAAAAGTTTTGAAAAAGTTAGAGTATGAAACAATTGCTTGGCTTGTCATCGGGGTTGTGCATGATTTAAATATTTTGTGTGGTGAAGATAGAGCATAGCCAGACTATATGATTTTGTAGGGATAGCTTTCTTTGGCCATCTTATTTTGAGAAGACATAATTGCTTTGTTAGTATGCTTGAAGTATTACTATTTTTATGTCAATATGAACTTTTGTCTCGAATCTTTCGAATCTGAATATTCATATCACAATTAAGAAGATTTGCATTGAAATTATGCCAAGTAGCACTCCGCATCAAAAATTCTCTTTTTATGATTTACCTACTCGAGGATGAGCAGGAATTAAGCTTGGGGATGCCTGATACATCTCCAACGTACCTATAATTTTTGATTGCTCCATGCTATATTATCTACTGTTTTGGACTATATTGGGCTTTATTTTTCACTTTTATATTATTTTTGGGACTAACCTATTAACCGGAGGCCCAGCCCAGAATTGCTGTTTTTTGCCTATTTCAGTGTTTCGGAGAAACAGAATATCAAACGGAGTCCAAACGGAATAAAACCTTCGGGAACGTGATTTTCTCACCGAACGTGATCCAGGAGACTTGGACCCTATGCCAAGGAACAAAAGAGGCGGTCACGAGGGTGGGGGCGCCTCCCTAGGGTGTGCCCCCTGCCTTGTGGGCCCCTCGGTGCTCCACCGACATACTCCTTCCTCCTATATATACATACGTACCCCCAAACGATCAGAAGAGGAGCCAAAAACCTAATTCCACTGCCGCAACTTTCTGTATCCATGAGATCCCATCTTGGGGCCTGTTCCGGAGCTCCGCCGGAAGAGGGTCGTCATCACGGAGGGCTTCTACATCATCATAGCCTCTCCGATGAAGTGTGAGTAGTTTACCTCAGACCTTCGGGTCCATAGTTAGTAGCTAGATGGCTTCTTCTCTCTCTTTGAATCTCAATACAAAGTTCTCCCCCTCTCTTGTGGAGATCTATTCGTTGTAATCTTCCTTTTGCGGTGTGTTTGTTGAGACCGATGAATTGTGGGTTTATGATCAAGTCTATCTATGAATAATATTTGAATCTTCTCTGAATTCTTTTATGTATGATTGGTTATCTTTGCAAGTCTCTTCAAATTATCCGTTTTGTTTGGCCAACTAGCTTGGTAGTTCTTGCCATGGGAGAAGTGCTTAGCTTTGGGTTCGATCTTGCGGTGTCCTTTCCCAGTGACAGAAGGGGCAGCAAGGCACGTATTGCATCGTTGCCATCGAGGATAACAAGATGGGGTTTATTTCATATTGCATGAATTTATCTCTCTACATCATGTCATCTTGCTTAAGGCGTTACTCTGTTTTTAACTTAATACTCTAGATGCATGCTGGATAGTGGTCGATGAGTGGAGTAATAGTAGTAGATGCAGAATCGTTTCGGTCTACTTGTCACGGACGTGATGCCTATATACATGATCATACCTATATATTCTCATAACTATGCTCAATTTTGTCAATTGCTCAACAGTAATTTGTTCACCCACCGTAGAATACTTATGCTCTTGAGAGAAGCCACTAGTGAAACCTATGGCCCCCGGGTCTATTGTCATCATATCAATCTCCATCACTTTAATCTTGCTTTGCTTTTTACTTTGCCTTTACTTTTTTACTTTGCATCTTTATACCAAAAATACCAAAAAAATTATATCTATCAGATCTCACTCTCGTAAGTGACCATGAAGGGATTGACAACCCCTAATCGTGTTGGTTGCGAGTAGCTATCGTTTTGTGTAGGTACGAGGGACTTGAGCGTGGCCTCCTACTGGATTGATACCTTGGTTCTCAAAACTGAGGGAAATACTTACGCTACTCTGCTGCATCATCCCTTCCTCTTCGGGGAAAACCAACGCAAGCTCAAGACGTAGCACTGGCTCTCCTCCACTCCAAGAGGAATGCGTCCGATCGCAGTCTGAGTCCTTCCGTCGGGAATCTACTGCATCCATGTGAGGAAAGGGCAAACTTTGTCCATAGCTCTAGTATTTAGACCATGCCAATGTTTGATTGTCTGAAGGCATGTATGATGAAGTAGGAACATACCAATTTTTCTTAGTCCGATGGCATGTATGATGAAGTAGTTGTATGCTATGTGTGTGATCGAGATGTAGTATGCGAGTTTAGTTTGAGTTGCATGGCATTGTATGGGTTTGAGGATTTGCCAATGAGGCACTCATTTATGGATGCTAACAATTGAGGGGTGACTGATCATTGTCCATGGACGTGTCCACAGACGTTTAGATGGCCGAATTTGCTAGGTCCAATTGTAGATGCTCTTAGTCCACAACCTTGGGAATAGAAAGGAAGACCTTAGGCATGTCTCCATTTTATTAGGCAAAGAAGATGCATTTAAGCTTAGCAAATAAAGTACACGTGAAAGGCACGTGAGGACTTACAAACCAAAGTACGATTGAATATTGACATATCACATTATAACAAACGCAAACATGTAAATTTAAAATCACACATGCACTATGTGTGTGATTAAGATTCTATTCATAGCTCATCCAACTATGAAGTAAATATAAAAGCAGTTCTATAAGCCCAGAGTGTAGTATTTAATTTCTTTGCTCAATCCTTTCTTGGTTTATTAGTGGGCTTTTGCAAATTAAATTTATACACCACAAAATGTGTGATATTCTATGATAAATCCTCATGAAGGAAAACAAACCATCGCCTACGATCATTTTTTGTGATGGAATCCGTCACTAGTAGTTTTCCCCAGGGGCGGGGCACATCAACAACTTTGGTGACATTCTGTCCTAATTTAGACGACGTATTTGGCCGTCACTAGGCATGTGCATGTTCAGCCTGATTTCGGTGTCATGGAAAATGTTGGATGGGGTCCTTTATTGTAAATGTAAATAGAAAAATAACTAATATTTGTTTTCTAGTGGACTAATTTAACATGATCTCTTTTTTTAGTAGCGGGATCTTGCTTGGAATTGGGATTTGGTTCCTTCCTAAAAAATGAACCGGGAACGTCGACTTAGGGCCCCCTTCTACTATGATGTCCCGATGAGGCAAGAGGGTGGCATGGCGAGGTGAACGTGGCTGGGACGGTATGGCGAGGAGATGCGCTCCTGCTGCAGGGAGAAGTGGCGTGTGACTGCAGTAGAGTGAAATAAGGGTGATTTCAGGTGCGATCTATTTACTAAAAGACATCATGGCAAAAATGTTTGGGTTTCCTAGATTAAGTGATGCAAATTCTTATGCACTTTTCATGTTTTTCATGCAGTGGATCTAACATGGATTACCAATGGAGTGAGGATGAGCACACCACACATCAAAGGTGTGGAGGATTTTATGGAGTTCGCGATTGCTCACCGCAATGGGGTTGAAGACATGTCGTGCCCATGCAGGGATTGTGGTAATGGAGTCCGCCATCCTATAAAGGATGTTAAATTTCATGTAAGTGTCACTAGTATGTCCAAGACCTATACGTGGTGGATCTATCCTGGTGAATCACCGAACAATAGTGAAAGTAGTGATACTGCCAATGGATGTGGTAATTAAACTGACGAGTCGGATGATTTTGAGCTCCTCGATGAATCTGGGTATGATAATCTGGCAACTCTCATAGATGGCATGAAATAAGAATATGGAAATAAAGAACATGCATCAAATGGGTTGGATTTTTTAAAATTTCAAGCAAGAAGCATGGCGGGAACTTCACGAGGGATGCTGCTCTATGGCACTGTTGGCGTTCATGTTGGTGATCGTTGCAGAAATTAAAAAAAATTCTACACATCACCAAGATCAATCTATGGAGAGACCAGCAACGAGAGAGAGGGGAGTGTATCTTCGTACCCTTGAAGATCGCGGTGCGGAAGCGTTACTAGAATGCGGATGAGGGAGTCGTACTTTTGGCGACTCAAATCCCGGAAGATTCGATCCAACGCCGAATGGACGGCACCTCCACGTTCAACACACGTACAACCCGGGGACGTCTCCTACTTCTTGATCCAGCAAGGGGAGAGGAGAAGTTGAGGAAGAGCTCCGACAGCACGACGGCGTGGTGGTGGAGCTTGCAGTTCTCCGGCAGGGCTTCGCCAAACACTACTACTACGGAGGTGTTGGGGAGGGAGAGGGCTGCGCAAGGGGAAGGGTGCAACGGCCCTCCCACATCCCATCTATTTATAGGGGCAAGGGAGAGGGGGGCCGGCCCCCTCCAGATGGATCTAGAGGGGGGCGGCAGCCAAGGGGGGAGGCTTGCCCCCCAAGCCAAGGGGGCGCCCCCTTTAGGGTTTTCCCCAACCCTAGGCGCATGGGCCCTAGGGGGGTTTGGCGCCCAGCCCACCTAGGGGCTGGTTCCCCTCCATATTCAGCCCATAAGGCCCTCAGGGACAGGTGGACCCTCTCGGTGGACCCCCGAAACCCTTTCGATGGTCCCGGTACAATATCGATAAACCCCCGAACATTTCCGGTGACCGAATAAGGACTTCCCATATATAAATCTTTATCTCTGGAACATTCCAGAACTCCTCGTGACGTCCGGGATCTCATCCAGGACTCCGAACAACATTTAGTAGCCGCATACTAATTTCCATAACAACTCTAGCATCACCGAACTTTAAGTGTGTAGACCCTACGGGTCCGGGAATCATGCAGACATGACCAAGACATCTCTCCGGCCAATAACCAACAGCGGGATCTGGATACCCATGTTGGTTCCCACATGTTCCATGATGATTATCGGATGAACCACGATGTCGGGGATTCAAACAATCCCATATATAGTTCCCTTTGTCAATCGGTACGTTACTTGCCCGAGATTCGATCGTCGGTATACCAATACCTCGTTCAATCTCGTTACCGGCAAGTCACTTTACTCGTTCTGTAATGCATGATCCTATGACTAACTGTAGACACATTGAGCTCATTATGATGATGCATTACCGAGTGGGCCCATAGATACCTCTCCGTCATACAGAGTGAAAAATCCCAGTCTCAATTCGTGCCAACCCAACAGACACTTTCGGAGATACCCATAGTGCACCTTTATAGCCACCCAGTTACGTTATGACATTTGGCACACCCAAAGCATTCCTACAGTATCCGGGAGTTGCACAATCTCATGGTCTAAGGAAAAGATGCTTGACATTAGAAAAGCTTTAGCAGACGAACTACACGATCTTGTGCTATGCTTAGGATTGGGTCTTGTCCATCACATCATTCTCCTAATGATGTGATCCCGTTATCAATGACATCCAATGTCCATGGTCAGGAAACCTAACCATCTATTGATCAACGAGCTAGTCAACTATAGGCTCACTAGGGACATGTTGTGGTCTATCTATTCACACATGTATTACGATTTCCGGATAACACAATTATAGCATGAACAATAGACAATTATCATGAACAAGGAAATATAATAATAACCATTTTATTATTGCCTCTAGGGCATATTTCCAACAGTATCCCACTTGCACTAGAGTCAATAATCTAGTTACATTGTGATGAATCGAACACCCATAGAGTTTTGGTGTTGATCATGTTTTGCTCGTGGAAGAGGTTTAGTCAACAGATCTGCGACATTCAGGTCCGTATGCACTTTACAAATATCTATGTCTCCATCTTGAACATTTTCACGAATGGAGTTGAAGCGACGCTTGATATGCCTGGTCTTCTTGTGAAACCTGGGCTCCTTGGCAAGGGCAATAGCTCCAGTGTTGTCACAGAAGAGAGTCATCGGGCCCGACGCATTAGGAATAACTCCTAGGTCGGTAATGAACTCCTTCATCCAGATTGCTTCATGTGCTGCCTCCGAGGCTGCCATGTACTCTGCTTCACATGTAGATCCCGCCATGATGCTTTGCTTGCAACTGCACCAGCTGACTGCCCCACCATTCAAAATATACATGTATCCGGTTTGTGACTTGGAGTGATCTAGATCTGTGTCGAAGCTAGCATCGACGTAACCCTTTACGACGAGCTCTTCGTCACCTCCATAAACAAGAAACATATCATTAGTCCTTTTCAGGTACTTCAGGATGTTCTTGACCGATGTCCAGTGTTCCAAGCCGGGATTACTTTGGTACCTTCCTACCAAACTTACGGCGAGGTTCACACCAGGTCTGGTACACAGCATGGCATACATAATATACCCTATGGCCGAGGCATAGGGGATGACACTCATCTTTTCTCTATCTTCTGCCGAGGTCGAGCATTGAGCCGTGCTCAATCTCACACCTTGCAATACACGCAAGAACCCCTTCTGGGACTGATCCATATTGAACTTCTTCAATATCTTGTCAAGGTATGTTCTTTGCGAAAGACCAATGAGGCGTCTCGATCTATCTCTATAGATCTTGATGCCTAATATGTAAGCAGCTTCTCCAAGGTCCTTCATTGAAAAACACTTATTCAAGTAGGCCTTTATGCTTTCCAAGAATTCTATATCATTTCCCATCAATAGTATGTCATCCACATATAATATGAGAAATGCTACGGAGCTCCCACTCACTTTCTTGTAAACACAGGCTTCTCCATGAGTCTGTGTAAACCCAAACGCTTTGATCATTTCATCAAAGCGAATGTTCCAACTCCAAGATGCTTGCACCAGCCCATAGATTGAGCGCTGGAGCTTGCATACCTTGTCAGCATTCTTAGGATCGACAAAACCTTCCGGCTGCATCATATACAATTCTTCCTTAAGGAAACCATTAAGGAATGCCGTTTTAACGTCCATCTGCCATATCTCATAATCATAGAATGCGACAATTGCTAACATGATTCAGACAGACTTCAACTTCGCTATGGGTGAGAAGGTCTCATCGTTGTCAACCCTTTGAACTTGTCGATAACCCTTAGCGATAAGCCGAGCCTTATAGATGGCCACATTACCATCCGCGTCTGTCTTCTTCTTAAAGATCCATTTATTCTCTATGGCTTGCCGATCATCGAGCAAGTCTGTCAAAGTCCATACTCCATTTTCATACATGGATCCTATCTCAGATTTTATGGCTTCAAGCCATTTGTTGGAATCTGGGCCCGCCATCGCTTCTTCATAGTTCGAAGGTTCACCGCTGTCTAACAACATGATTTCCAGGACAGGGTTGCCGTACCACTCTGGTGCGGAACGTGTCCTCTTGGACCTACGAAGTTCTGTAGTACCTTGATCCGAAGTTTCATGATCATCATCATTAACTTCCTCTCTAATCGGTGTAGGCACCACAGAAACATTTTCTTGAGCCGCGCTACTTTCCGGTTCAAGAGGCAATACCTCATCAAGTTCTACTTTCCTCCCACTTACTTCTTTCGAGAGAAACTCTTTATCCCGAAAGGATCCATTCTTGGCAACAAAGACCTTGCCTTCGGATCTGAGGTAGAAGGTATACCCAATAGTTTCCTTAGGGTATCCTATGAAGACGCATTTTTCTGACTTGGGTTCGAGCTTTTCAGGTTGAAGTTTCTTGACATAAGCATCGCATCCCCAAACTTTCAGAAATGACAGCTTAGGTTTCTTCCCAAACCATAATTCATACGGTGTCGTCTCAATGGATTTCGACGGAGCCCTATTTACAGTGAATGTGGCAGTCTCTAAAGCATAACCCCAAAATGATAGCGGTAGATCAGTAAGAGACATCATAGATCACACCATATCCAATAGAGTGCGATTACGACGTCCAGACACACCATTACGCTGAGGTGTTCTAGGCAGCGTGAGTTGTGAAACAATTCCATATTTCCTTAAGTGTGTGCCAAATTCGTGACTCAAATATTCTCCCCCATGATCTGATCGTAAGAACTTTATTTTCCTATCATGTTGATTCTCTACCTCAATCCGAAATTCCTTGAACTTTTCAAAGGTTTCAGACTTGTGTTTCATTAAGTAGACATACCCATATCTACTTAAGTCATCAGTGAGGGTGAGAACATAACAATAGCCACCGCGAGCCTCAACGCTCATTGGATCACACACATCAATATGTATGATTTCCAGTAAGTTGGTTGCTCGCTCCATTGTTCCGGAGAACGGAGTCTTGGTCATTTTGCCCATGAGGCATGGTTCGCACGTGTCAAATGATTCATAATCAAGAGACTCCAAAAGTCCATCTGCATGGAGTTTCTTCATGCGTTTGACACCAATGTGACCAAGGCGGCAGTGCCACAAGTATGTGGGACTATCATTATCAACCTTACATCTTTGGGCATTCACACTATGAATATGTGTAACATCACGTTCGAGATTCAATAAGAATAAACCATTAACCAGCGGGGCATGACCATAAAACATATCTCTCATATAAATAGAACAACCATTATTCTCAGATTTAAATGAGTAGCCATCTCGCATTAAATGAGATCCAGATACAATGTTCATGCTCAAAGCTGGCACTAAATAACAATTATTGAGGTTTAAAACTAATCCCGTAGGTAAATGTAGAGGTAGCGTGCCGACGGTGATCACATCGACCTTGGAACCATTCCCGACACGCATCGTCACCTCGTCCTTCGCCAGTCTCTGCTTATTCCGCAGCTCCTGTTTTGAGTTACAAATATGAGCAACCGCACCGGTATCAAATACCCAGGAGCTACTACGAGTGCTGGTAAGGTACACATCAATGACATGTATATCATATATACCTTTGGTATTGTCGGCCTTCTTATCCGCTAAGTACTTGGGGCAGTTCCGCTTCCAGTGACCGTTTCCCTTGCAATAAAAGCACTCAGTCTCAGGCTTGGGGCCATGCTTTGGCTTCTTCTCGGCAACTGGCTTACCGGGCGCGGAAACTCCCTTGCCGTCCTTCTTGAAGTTCTTATTACCCTTGCCTTTCTTGAAACTAGTGGTTTTATTGACCATCAACACTTGATGTTCCTTTTTGATCTCCACCTCCGCTAATTTCAGCATTGAATATACCTTAGGAATGGTTTTCTCCATCCCCTGCATATTGAAATTCATCACAAAGCTCTTGTAGCTAGGTGGAAGCGACTGAAGGATTCTATCAATGACCGCATCATCCGGGAGATTAACTCCCAGTTGAGACAAGCGGTTGTGCAACCCAGACATTTTGAGTATGTGCTCGCTGACAGAACTATTCTCCTCCATCTTACAACTATAGAACTCGTCGGAGACTTCATATCTCTCGACTCAAGCATGAGCTTGGAAAACCATTTTCAGCTCTTGGAACATCTCATATGCTCTGTGCTGCTCAAAACGCTTTTGGAGCCTCGATTCTAAGCTGTAAAGCATGTCGCACTGAACCAGGGAGTAATCGTCACTACGCGACTGCCAGGTGTTCATAACGTCTTGAGTTGGGAAAACAGGTGCTTCACCTAGCGGTGCTTCAAGGACATATGCTTTCTTGGCAGCTATGAGGATGATCCTCAAGTTACGAACCTAGTCCGTATAGTTGCTACCATCGTCTTTCAGCTTGGTTTTCTCTAGGAACGCGTTGAAGTTGAGGGCAACATTAGCGTGGGCCATTTGATCTACAAGACATATTGTAAAGATTTTTAGACTAAGTTCATGATAATTAAGTTCATCTAATCAAATTGTTTAATGAACTCCCACTCAGATAGATATCCCTTTAGTCATCTAAGTGATACATGATCCGAATCAACTAGGCCGTGTCTGATCATCACGTGAGACGGACTAGTCATCAATGGTGAACATCTCCATGTTGATCGTATCTACTATACGACTCATGTTCGACCTTTCGGTCTCTCGTGTTCTGAGGCCATGTTTGTACATGCTAGGCTCGTCAAGTCAACCTAAGTGTTCTGCATGTGTAAATCTGGCTTACACCCATTGTATTCGAATGGTAGAATCTATCACACCCGATCATCACGTGGTGCTTCGAAACAACGAACCTTCGCAACGGTGCACAGTTAGGGGGGACACTTTCTTGAAATTTTAGCGAGGGATCATCTTATTTATGCTACCGTCATTCTAAGCAATTAAGATGTAAAAACATGATAAACATCACATGCAATCAAATAGTGACATGATATGGCCAATATCATTTTGCTCCTTTTGATCTCCATCTTCGGGGCGCCATGATCATCATCGTCACCGGCATGATACCATGATCTCCATCATCGTGTCTTCATGAAGTTGTCTCGCTAACTGTTACTTCTACTACTATGGCTAACGGTTAGCAATAAAGTAAAGTAATTACATGGCGTTTTCATTGACAAGCAGGTCATACAATAAATTAAGACAACTCCTATGGCTCCTGCCGGTTGTCATACTCATCGACATGCAAGTCGTGATTCCTATTACAAGAACATGATCAATCTCATACATCCCATATATCATTCATCACATCCTTTTGGCCATATCACATCACACGGCATATGCTGCAAGAACAAGTTAGACGTCCTCTAATTGTTGTTGCAAGTTTTCACGTGCCTGCTATAGGTTTCTAGCAAGAATGTTTCTTACCTACGCCAAAACCACAACGTGATATGCCAATTTCTATTTACCCTTTATAAGGACCCTTTTCATCTAATCTGATTCGACTAAAGTGGGAGAGACAGACACCCACTAGCCACCTTATGCAGCTAGTGCATGTCAGTCGGTAGAACATGTCTCATGTAAGCGTACGTGTAAGGTCAGTCCGGGCCGCTTCATCCCACGATGCCGCTGAATCAAGATAAGACTAGTAACGACAAGTAAATTGACAAAATCAACGCCCACAACATCTTGTGTTCTACTCATGCATAGAAACTATGCAAAGACCTAGCTCATGATGCCACTGTTGGTGATCGTTGCAGAAATTTAAAAAAAATCTATGCATCACCAAGATCAATCTATGGAGAGACCAGCAACGAGAGAGAGGGGAGTGTATCTTCGTACCCTTGAAGATCGCGATGCGGAAGCGTTACTAGAACACGGATGAGGGAGTCGTACTCGCGGCGATCCAAATCGCGGAAGATCCGATCCAACGCCGAACGGACGACGCCTCCGCGTTCAACACACGTACAGCCCCGGGACATCTCCTCCTTCTTGATCCAGCAAGGGGAGAGGAGAAGTTGAGGAAGAGCTCCGGCAGCACGACGGCGTGGTGGTGGAGCTTGCAGTTCTCTGGCAGGGCTTCGCCAAGCACTACTACTACTACAGAGGTGTTGGGGAAGGAGAGGGCTACGCCAGGGGAAGGGTGCGGCAGCCCTCCCATCCCCTCTATTTATAGGGGCAAGGGAGAGGGGGGCCGGCCCCCTCCAGATGGATCTAGAGGGGGGGGGGCAAGGGGGTGAAGGAAATATGCCCTAGAGGCAATAATAAAGTTATTATTTTTTTCCTTATGTCATGATAAATGTTTATTATTCATGCTAGAATTGTATTAATCGGAAACATAATACATGTGTGAATACATAGACAAGCAGGTTCTCACTAGTATGCCTCTACTTGACTAGCTCGTTAATCAAAGATGGTTATGTTTCCTAACCATAGACATGAGTTGTCATTTGATTAACGGGGTCACATCATTAGGAGAATGATGTGATTGACATGACCCATTCCGTTAGCTTAGCACACGATCGTTTAGTATTCTGCTATTGCTTTCTTCATGACTTATACATGTTCCTATGACTATGAGATTATGCAACTCCCGTTTATCGAAGGAATACTTTGTGTGCTACCAAACGTCACAACGTAACTGGGTGATTATAAAGGTGCTCTACAGGTGTCTCCAAATGTACTTGTTGTGTTGGCGTATTTCGAGATTAGGATTTGTCACTCCGATTGTCGGAGAGGTATCTCTGGGCCCTCTCGGTAATGCACATCACTTAAGCCTTGCAAGCATTGCAACTAATGAGTTAGTTGTGGGATGATGTATTACAGAACGAGTAAAGAGACTTGCTGGTAACGAGATTGACCTAGGTATTGAGATACCAACATCGAATCTCGGGCAAGTAACATACCGATGACAAAGGGAACAACATATGTTGTTATGTGGTTTGACTGATAAAGATCTTCGTAGAATATGTAGGAGCCAATATGAGCATCCAGGTTCCGCTATTGGTTATTGACCGGAGACGTGTCTCGGTCATGTCTACATAGTTCTCGAACCCGCAGGGTCCGCACGCTTAATGTTACGATGACAGTTATATTATGAGTTTATATGTTTTGATGTACCGAAGGTTGTTTGGAGTCACGGATGTGATCAAGGACATGACGAGGAGTCTCGAAATGGTCAAGACATGAAGATTGATATATTGGAAGCCTATGTTTGGATGTCGGAAGTGTTCCGGGTGAAATCGGGATTTTACCGGAGTACTGGGAGGTTACCGGAACCCCCCGGGGTCTTAATGGGCCTACATGGGCCTTAGTGGAAATAGAGGGTAGCAAGGGGAGTGTGGGGCACGCCCCCCAAGGTGCAAACCGAATTGGTTTAGGGCAAAGGGGGCCGGCCTCCTCTTTCCTCCCCCCACTCTCTTTCCTTCTCCCGAATCCTATTCCAACTAGGAAAGGGGGGAGTCCTACTCCCAGTGGGAGTAGGACTCCTCCTGGCGCGCCCTCTCCCTGGCCGGTCGCACCTCCCCTTGCTCCTTTATATACAGGGGCAGGGGGCACCCCATAGACACAACAATTGATCAAGTTGATCTTTTAGCTGTGTGCGGTGCCCCCCTCCACCATAGTCCACCTCGATAATACTGTAGCGGTGCTTAGGCGAAGCCCTGCGTCGGTAGAACATCAACATCATCACCACGCCGTCGTGCTGACGAAACTCTCCCTCAACACTTGGCTGGATCGGAGTTCGAGGGACGTCATCGGGCTGAACGTGTGCTGAACTCAGAGGTGCCGTACATTCGGTACTTGATCGATCGGATCATGAAGACGTACGACTACATCAACCGCGTTGTGCTAACGCTTCCGCTTTCGGTCTACGAGGGTACATGGACAACACTCTCCCCTCTCGTTGCTATGCATCACCATGATCTTGCGTGTGCGTAGGAAAATTTTGAAATTACTACGTTCCCCAACAGGGGGGGGCTTGCCCCCCAAGCCAAGGGGGCCGCCCCCTTTAGGGTTTCCCCCCAACCCTAGGCGGATGGGCCCTAGGGGGGTTTGGCACCCAGCCCACCTAGGGGCTGGCTCCCCTCCATATTCAGCCCATAAGGCCCTCCGGGACAGGTGGACCCTCCCGGTGGACCCCTGAAACCCTTTCGGTGGTCCCGGTACAATACCGATAAACCCCCGAACATTTCCGGTGACCGAATAAGGACTTCCCATATATAAATCTTTATCTCCGGACCATTCCGGAACTCCTCGTGATGTCCGGGATCTCATCCGGGACTCCAAACAACATTCGGTAACCGCATACTAATTTCCATAACAACTCTAGCATCACCGAACCTTAAGTGTGTAGATTCTACGGGTTCGGGAATCATGCAGACATGACCGAGACATCTCTCCGGCCAATAACCAACAGTGGATATGGATACCCATGTTGGTTCCCACATGTTCCACGATGATCTTATC
The DNA here is from genome assembly GCF_018294505.1 of Triticum aestivum. Taxonomy (NCBI): domain Eukaryota; kingdom Viridiplantae; phylum Streptophyta; class Magnoliopsida; order Poales; family Poaceae; genus Triticum; species Triticum aestivum. The sequence goes on from NC_057797.1 coordinate 465,432,087, forward strand.
GGATGAACCACGATGTCGGGGATTCAAACAATCTCGTATACAATTCCCTTTGTCAATCGGTACGTTACTTGCCCGAGATTCGATCGTCGGTATACCAATACCTCGTTCAATCTCGTTACCGGCAAGTCACTTTACTTGTTCCGTAATGCATGATCCCCTGACTAACTGCTGAGACACATTGAGCTCATTATGATGATGCATTACTGAGTGGGCCCAGAGATACCTCTCCGTCATACGGAGTGACAAATCCCAGTCTCGATTCGTGCCAACCCAACAGACACTTTCGGAGATACCCGTAGTGCACCTTTATAGCCACCCAATTACGTTGTGACGTTTGGCACACCCAAAGCATTCCTACAGTATCCGGGATTTGCACAATCTCATGGTCTAAGGAAAAGATACTTGACATTAGAAAAGCTTTAGCAGACGAACTACACGATCTTGTGCTATGCTTAGGATTGGTTCTTGTCCATCAGATCTTTCTCCTAGTGATGTGATCCCGTTATCAATGACATCCAATGTCCATGGTCAGGAAACCGTAACTATCTATTGATCAACGAGCTAGTCAACTAGAGGCTCACTAGGGACATGTTGTGGTCTATGTATTCACACATGTATTACGATTTCCGGATAACACAATTATAGCATGAACAATAGACAATTATCATGAACAAGGAAATGTAATAATAACCATTTTATTATTGCCTCTAGGGCATATTTCCAACAGTTCATTATCAGGGTACCTCGTATCAAAACATATACCCGTATGACCAATAGGACTTTCCATATGTTTTTTCAGCTATTGAATTTTACTTTGCCCGATGTGAACTTTTTAGAATGTTATTCTAATACAAGGATAGCTCTTTCTGATCTTGGTCTTGGTTATGAGACAATTCATGTGTGTAAGTATGACTGCATTTTGTATTTGGGATACAATGCCAACAATACTCATTGTCCCGAGTGTGGTACATCAAGGTGGAGACACGTCGATGGAAAGAAATGGTTCCTCACAGGATCCTTCTATACTTTCCGATAATTCCACGGTTATGGTGAAATTTTTCCAATGATAGAAATATCAGAGCACACCGGTGGCACAAGAATATGAGTTGAAGAGAATAATGTCATGAGGCACCCTAGTAATGGCAAGGCAAGGAATGCCTTCAACAAAAACCATCAAGAATTTGCTGCAGATCCCCGTAACTTGAAGTTAGGCTTTGGAATTGATGGATTCAATCCCTTTGGACACACCAGAAGTGCATATAGTATGTGGACCGCTTTTGTCATTACATACAACTCCCACCTTGAACGTGCATGGACAATTCCAATTTCATGATGGCATTGCTGATTCTAGGGAAATACTCACTACTAGAGGAAGGTCCTAAGATGACACATGTATAGGAGACCATTCAACCAAACTATGTGCAATGCATGAATTGTGTGCAATGGCTGATCCATAAAGCATGATTCAGATAAGAGTTGAGTGTGTGAAACATGGCATACAATTTATCCATATGAACTATTTGCGAGGAGCCAAAAGAAAATGGCTAGCAAGTCCAGACGTGTGTGATAGATGACATACAGGTCACACGGATGAACTGTTTTCAATGAGCCAAAACAATAGAAACGGTTAACCAGATCAAGGTGTGTGCGATAAACGGCATACAAGCCACTCAGATGAATTGTTTGTGATGGCTAGGAGCATCCCACACAATGCATGGCGCGAGTACTCATGTGTGATGATTTCAAAGTTACACATGCGGTTCCTTGTGTAAACATGTGTGCGATAACATGTGACACCACATATGATTGTGTGCTCTAACGGGCACACAATGTAATTAAAAGACTCGTGTGCGATAGTAATAACGAGTGTCGGTGTCAAAACCGGAGGATCTCGGGTAGGGGGTCCCAAACTGTGCGTCTAGGTGGATGGTAACAGGAGGAAGGGGACACGATGTTTTACCCAGGTTCGGGCCCTCTTGATGGAGGTAAAACCCTACGTCCTGCTTGATTAATATTGATGATATTGGTAGTACAAGAGTAGATCTACCACGATATCAAGGAGGCTAAACCCTAAAAGCTAGCCTATGGTATGATTGTTGTTCGTCCTATGGACTAAAACCCTCCGGTTTATATAGACACCGGAGAGGGCTAGGGTTACATAGAGTCGGTTACAATGGTAGGAGATCTACATATCCGTATGGCCAAGCTTGCCTTCCACGCCAAGGAAAGTCCCTTCCGGACACGGGACGAAGTCTTCAATCTTGTATCTTCATAGTCCAGGAGTCCGGCCGAAGGTATAGTCCGGCTGTCCGGACACCCCCTAATCCAGGACTCCCTCAGTAGCCCCTGAACCAGGCTTCAATGACGATGAGTCCGGTGCACAGATTGTCTTCGGCATTGCAAGGCGGGTTCCTCCTCCAAGTACTTCATAGAAGATTTTGAACACAAAGGTAGTGTCCGGCTCTGCAAAACAAGTTTCCACATATTGCCATAGAGAGAATAATATTTACACAAATCTAATCTGCTGACGTATTCCGCAGCGTGACATCACACCACGGCCAGGTCCTTATTCGAATCATTTTACTGTTCCACCTCTGCGCGTTTAGCGAGGCGGTTTCCTTGGCATGTCTTGTCAAAGCAGAGATCGTGTCCCCTTATTCTGGGATTCTCATCAATACGGGCGTGGGTAACCCAACCGCGCCATTGATTACGGCGCTTGGGAGATAAGCGAGTTTTACCAGGCTGGTGGGGACACGTAGTCGCGTCCGCCCATATAAGGGGATAAGGATCCACCTTTTCATCCACGCCTTCTTCCTCCTTTGCCTATCCATTTCCGCGCACTCGAGATCCAGCGCCCAAGTCTGCACTCCCCACCTCAACCTTCTCCAGCCATGTCCGGAGCGGGAGGCAAGTGGATGGTCTCCTCCGTCACAGAGGGACACATCAAAAAACTGAGGAAGGCCGGATACTTGTCTAACGACATTGCGCACCGGCTTCCCGAAGAGGGGCAGCTCATCCCCACCCCTAGGCCCCATGAGAGGGTGGTGTTCCTCCCCCATTTCCTCCATGGACTAGGTTTCCCTCTCCACCCATTTGTCCGAGGGCTCATGTTCTACTATGGACTAGATTTCCACGATCTGGCCCCGAACTTTGTCCTCAACATCTCGGCGTTTATCGTCGTGTGCGAGGCCTTCCTCCGCATCCGCCCCCATTTCGGCCTATGGCTCAAGACCTTCAATGTCAAGCCGAAGGTGGTGCACAGCACCCAGGCGGAGTGTGAAGGCGCCATGGTGGGAAATATGCCCAATGTCCTGTGGCTCGAGGGCTCCTTCGTGGAGTCCCTGAAGGGGTGGCAATCGGGGTGGTTTTACATCACCAAGCCGCGCGACCCTAAATGGGTCGCAGCCCTGAGTTCCGATCCGGACCCCCTACGCGGCTCTCCTCCTGGAAAGAGACGGGCCTGTCGTGGGGTAAAAAATGAGAGCTGACCGGACTCCAAACATGCGTCCAAAGCTTGGTGGACAGGAAGCTCAAACTTGTTAACGTGGTCCAGGTTATGCTCATCCGCCGGATCCTCCCGTGTCAACAACGGGCTTTCAGCCTGTGGGAGTTCGACCCGGCGCGGCACCAAACTCTGAGCAGGCTCTTGGACACGACGTACGAAGATGCCTGGAAGGTGCTTTTCAAGGGCGCCGAGGCCCCCACATCCGCTACTGAGGATCGCGGATTCAGCACGCAGCGTCACGCTTGTGCGGTAAGCTATTTTTACCTTTTACAGGGTATTAGTTTTTCATAGTTTGACTCCATGCGGGATCTAAGCTCCCTTACCCTTGACAGGATTGGCAGGAGACGTCCGGACAGATCAACTGTCCGGCTCCTTTGCCCAAAGGCCCAGCGGACACTCGCTTGGCGAAGCTGCTGGTTCCGGCACCCTATGTGGTGCCGGAGAAGAAGGCCAAGAAGAAGGCCATGGGAACTCGAAAGAGTGCCCGACGCCAGGAGGTGTCGGGTTCATCTGACGACTCCAAGGCGCCCTCCTCCCATAAAGACGAGGAGGAGGAGGAAGAGACCTCTCCCCCTCCAGCGGGGGGAGAGAAGAAAAGGAAGGCCGCCCCGATTGGGGAGGCCGAAGGGTCCAAGAGGGGGAAGACCCTTCTCAGGACTACTCCACCAACGCCGACGACGGTGAAGAGGAGTGGCCGCATAGGGCCAAGCCCCTGGTGAGATCGTAAGTGTTCGGACACCAGAGCAATTCATAGTGTTCTTTTTTGCACAGCTCCTCCTTACGCCGAATATGACTATGCAGTCCACCCAAGGCCGGGCTCGACGAGTCGTCGAGCGGCTCCCTGTATTCGTCGGATGTGAATTCGCTTCCGACGGCTACCTCTTCCCACCCTACGGGTGACGCCGAGGTGGTGTCCCAACAGGTTCCAAGCGAGGAGGAGGTGGTCCTGGAGGCACCACAAGGCGACCTCCCGGACTCCAGGGGTGAAGGGGATAGAACCCCCAAGGGCTTCAAGTCCGGCTTTGAGCCGGACACCGCCCCGGAACCTTCAACGGTTCCGGACTCCAGTAAGCAGCCTCCTTCCAAGAGGAGCAAGCCTACCGAGCCGGTGACCTCTGTCCAACCGGAGGCACCGGACAACTTGCTGGAGGTGCTTAACGGCGCCTCCATCGACGAGGAGCACCGCACTATTATGAGTGCGGTGATCCAGAAGGTTCAGTCCGCCAAGAGCGGACTGACTGAAGCCTGTGCCAGCCTTCTAACAGGCTTTGAGGTAAGTAAAGAATATGTAAAAATATTACCGCATAGACAGTAGCCCCTGATGCTCTGTTCGGCGTTCGGAAAGAAAAGCCGAATAGAGGATCTAAATGACATTCGCAGGAGTCTAACAAAAGTAAGTCAATATGCGTATGCAGGCTTCGCTGCTAGCATCCGCCGCACTGACTGCGGAGGTGGGCACGCTGAAGCAGAACCTCGAGCGATCCGAGCAAGAGCTCGGCCTGGCCAAGTAGTAGCTCAAGGAGAAGGAAGGTAAGAAATACCTTATTTAAATATGTGAAAGGCACAATTGCAAAAAGTGATAGGATTAACGTGGCTATTGTAGGGGCCGCAACTGAGGTGGCGACCCTTAAGCAAGCGCTATCCGAGGCCGAGAAGAGGGCGGCCACGGAGCGCACCGAGCGGGAGAAGCATGAGACGCAGGTTGGCGAGGTGCGGCAAGAGCTCCAGGCTCTCCTGAAAAAACATGAGAGTTTGGAGCTTGACTCGAAGACGCGAGAGTCTGAGCTCGCGGCGGCCATTGAAGATGCCAAGTCTGCCAAGGCCGAAGCCCAGAAGGCCCTCCAGGAGGTTGAGGCGATAAAAAAGATAGCGGCAGGTAAGGCATTTTTTATGCAAAGCAAGCACGTAAAAGTGAATTACTTGTTACTTACCCGAATCCGGAGCTCTCCAGGAGCGTTCGCAGACTTGCCTCGTAGTGTGTCGGATGCCGCCGCCTTCTACCGAGCCGAGGAGGGAAGCTCAATGGAGAAGGTGTTTTGGTCTCAGTATGCTGAGGCCAAACACCCGGTGCCTTTAAGTGACCAGTTGAAATAGCTGGTCGAGCTCCATAAGGTGGCCGAAAAGGCCATGAAGAGCCTCATAGTCCGGCTGTGGCCTAGAGAGGCCATGCCTAGGAGCTACTTCGGGTTGGTGAGGCGGCTGGTGGAGGCCTGTCCAAGGCTCGAAGTCATCAAGCGCTCCGTATGCATCGAGGGTGCCCGTAGGGCGCTTGCCCGTGCGAAGGTGCACTGGGGCAAGCTGGATGCTGAGAAGCTTGTGAAGGACGGGCCACAGCCGGGCAAGGAGCATCGCAAGCCCGAGATGTATTATGAGGGCGTTCTGAAGGGTGCCCGCCTTGTGGCGGATGAATGTTCCATGGATGTAATTTTTCAGTAAACTCGCTCGTTTTGTCATGTGCGCTGAAAACTTGTTCATGGGCGCTAAGCAATGCTTTTTGAATTTAAAATATTACCTTTTGTGCGGCCGTTTATCAAATTTGAGAGATGGCGAGTCGTCGGCTTCTGCCCCCATGCCACGAGTGCTGGGGTGTTCGGGATAAACATGAGCACTCTTTTTCCCATTCTTGGGTCCTTCGAGGGAGGCGCTCAACACAATGAACAAGGCAATCGGACTATAATGCTTGAACACTCTCACTTAGCCATAGAATTCTATAATTTTAAATTTCGGCGAAGCCCCTAGTGTTCGGAAGACCGACTTCGGGGTGCTATCCACGCCTAGGCTGGACAAAGCCGACTCCTCGCTCTAAGCGGCATAAGTCTTTAGGGACTCGAAAACCTCTTGAACAGCGACCAACTCTTGCCTCATCATGACGGTCAGTTTTAGCTTTCTCTACTAAGGTGCTTAGCCCAGCTCAACTGGGGCACAATCGCAGTAGTTCTCCTAGTGCTACCTTAGCCGATATAACGGAACGTAAGGTACCAAAACATAGGAGCCGGGCAAACCCAACTATTGACCCAAGACATGATTCGGAGCCGATGCATATAATGCTATAAGTTCGGGGTGCCGCACTTGTGAAAGTGTTCGGACTTCTCACACCGTATTATGGGGTACTTAAGCCCCTGGCGTATTAGCCGTACCAAAGTGTACGGGTGCAACATGTCATTAATGAACATATATTCGTAAAAAAGAGTAATGCGATAATAGACGGAAGCTATGCATTGTTTATTTAAAAAAGCTGCGATCAAAGCAGAACGATACAAATACTGCAATAAGCAAAAGATGGGACTATTTAACATGTCCTTTCCAGGGGCAAGCTGCGGAATGTTATGTGAAACAGGTATACTGCTCGTTATAGAGATCACCTCAGAGTTCCATAGTGCGGCGTAGTTTCTGCTTCCCTGGTTGTATCATTTGTGCGGCAATTGTACTGCCGGACAAGCCTTCCGAAGAATGGGGTCCTGAAAATAAGAGAAAATTAAGAAATCGGCAGCCCCTAGTGCGGTTTAAGCCGCGTTTCGGGCGTGCCGTGATGGTGCCCCTACCCATGTGCCCATGGTATTTCCAGAGCGTAGTTATGTACGTGCAACACTGGTTTCACCAATTCGCGAGGGCTGGGGTTGGGGCAGTATTGCTACGCTTGCTCGGAACGTGCCAGGCGGTTTTGTTGTAGGTTACTCCGATCGCTGACGGTGTCCAGACGTTTAATGGCCGGACTGGAGAATTGCCTTGAGAGGCTGCTTTGTACTTCCGCTGCGATAGCCGCCGTATGCTCCTCCGTTCGGAGAGAGCATTCGGTGTTTCCATTGACCATGATGACGCCTCGAGGGCCTGGCATCTTGAACTTGAGGTATGCGTAGTGCGGCACCGCATTGAACTTGGCAAATGCGGTTCGCCCGAGCAGTGCGTGATAGCCACTGCGGAACGGGACTATGTCGAAGATTAACTCCTCGCTTCGGAAATTATCCGGAGATCCGAAGACCACTTCAAGTGTAATTGATCCTGTACAGTTGGCCTCTACACCTGGTATGACGCCTTTAAAGGTCGTTTTGGTGGGTTTAATCCTCGAGGGATCGATGCCCATTTTCCACACTGTATCCTGGTAAAGCAGGTTCAGGCTGCTGCCGACGTCCATAAGGACTCTAGTGAGGTGAAATCCGTCAATAATTGGGTCTAGAACCAATGCGGCGAATCCACCATGACGGGTGCTAGTGGGGTGGTCCCTTCGATCAAAAGTGATCAGGCAGGAAGACCATGGGTTGAACTTTGGGGCAACTGGCTCCATCGCATATACGTCCCTTAGCGCACGCTTCCACTCCCTCTTGGGGACGTGGGTAGCGTATATCATGTTCGCCATCCGCACTTGTGGGGGAAAACCTTTCTGTCCATTGTTGTTCGGCGGCCGGGGCTCCTCCTTGTCATCGCTATGCAGCCCCTTGTCTCTGATTTCGGCATTTAACTTGCTTGCCTGCTTGAACACCCAACAATCCCTGTTGGTGTGATTGGCTGGTTTTTCGGGGGTGCCATGTATCTGGCATGAGCGGTCGAGTATTCGGTCCAAGCTGGACGGGCCCGGAGTATTTCTTTTGAATGGCTTTTTTCCGCTGACCGGGTTAAGAGCCTCTGAATCCGGCAATAACTGTCGTATCCTCAGCATTGTCGCCGTTAATGCGACGCTTTTGCTTGTTGCGACGTGACCTGCCACTGCTGTCCTTGGTATCCGAATTACCAGGGCTCTTGGTCATGTTATTGTTGCGAGCTAGCTAGCTGTCTTCTCCTGCGCAAAAGCGGGTCATAAGTGTCGTGAGGGCTGCCATAGATTTCGGCTTTTCCTGTCCTAGGTGCCATGCAAGCCACTCGTCGTGGATGTTATGCTTGAAGGCTGCTAGGGCCTCTACGTCCGGACAGTCGATGATTTGATTTTTCTTGGTTAGGAACCGTGTCCAGAATTGTCTAGCCGATTCCTCTGGCTGTTGAATTATGTGGCTAAGGTCATCGGCGTCTGGTGGTCGCACATAAGTGCCCTGGAAATTGTCAAGGAATGCGGTTTCCAGGTCCTCCCAACAACCAATTGATTCTGATGGCAAGCTGTTAAGCCAATGCCGAGCTGGTCCTTTAAGCTTGAGTGGGAGGTATTTGATGGCGTGTAGGTCATCACCGTGGGCCATGTGGATATGAAGGAGATAGTCCTCGATCCATACCACAGGATCTGTTGTGCCATCGTATGATTCGATGTTCACGGGTTTGAAACCCTCGGGGATTTGATGATCCATTACTTCATCTGTGAAGCATAGTGGGTGTGCGGCGCCTCTGTATTGGGCTATATCACGACGCAACTCAAACGAGCTTTGTCTACTGTGTTTGGCCCGGCCAGATTTATTGTATCCGGAGTGACGATTACCGTCTCGTGCCATGGGGCACCCACGCGATCCGTAGATCGATCTTGTTTGCCTTGCCTTGTCCTCCAATATATCTCGCAGGTTTGGCGCATTTTCCCGTGCCTTGGTATTTTTTGAGCGGCGCCGGGGTGCAGCTTGAGCGGAGGGCCAAGAGGCCTCTCGGTCGCGGCCACGGGGTGGCCGGTCGGCCGCATCATGTGTTGGTGATGTAGGTTTAGGTGCTTCCTCCTCTAATTGGGGTAGCAACCTGCGCTTTGGGTAGCTATTGGAGGGGCGTTCGAGTTTATGCTCTTCGGCCGCAAGGACTTCAATCCATCTGTCGGCTAGCAAATCTTGATCAGCTCTAAGCTGTTGCTATTTTTTCTTGAGGCTGCTTGCCGTGGCCATAAGCCTGCGTTTGAAACGCTCTTGTTCGACGGGATCCTCCGGCACGACAAATTCGTCGTCGTCGAGGCTTGCCTCGTCTTCGGAGGAAGGCATATAATTATCGTCCTCGACCTCTCTGTCTGCCGCTCTCTCATGTGGGCTGGCTTCTCGATCCTCCTGTGCTGAATCTTGCTGGAGGTAGTTGTCTTCAGCACTGTCCGGGGTGTTATTATCTCCAGTGCCGGAATCACCATTTTTGCTTTGGCGGGATTTAGAGCGGCGCCGCTGACGCTGGCGCTTAGGTTGCTTCTTGGAGGGGTCATCCTCCGCTGTTCCATCGCCATTGCCTTCTTTTGGGGTGTCCACCATGTATATATCATACGACGAGGTGGCTTTCCAGTGCCCTATAGGCGCTGTTTCTTGATCGTATCCTGCATCGGCGTCCATACCGTCGATGTCTTTGGAGTCGAAGTCGAGCATGTCGGTTAAATCATCGACAATGGCCACGAAGTGGGTGGTGGGTGGGCTTTTAATTTCTTCATCATCCGCATCCCAACCTTGCTGACCATAGTCCGGTCAGGGCTCTCCTGATAAAGAGAGAGACGTTAGTGAATTCAGAATATCACCGAAGGGCGAGTGCTGAAAGATGTCCGCGGCGGTGAACTCCATGATTGGCGCCCAATCGGATTCGATCGGTAGGGGCGCGGAGGGCTCGGAGTCTAGAGAGGAGTCCGGCTCCTTGGAGTCATGGGCTTCGCAGAGAATAGGGCTGGTGTTCGGCTCGATCGCTGTAGAGATTGCAGCCCCCGAGGTGGTGTCCAACCACCCGTCCTCGATTGGCGCAGTTGGCTCTGAATCAAGGGTCGGAGCTGATGCGGGTGCGGCCTCCAAGGCACTGTTTGGCGGCAGAGCTAGATCATGCCCGTCGTGACAGTGCGGCGCGCTCGGCTGTGGCTCGAATCCGTCGAAGATCAAGTCTCCGCGGATGTCGGCCGTGTAGTTCAAACTTCCAAATCTGACCTGACGGCCAGGGGCGTAGCTTTTGATCTGCTCCAGATGACCAAGCGAATTGGCCCACAGTGCAAAACCGCCGAATACGAAGATCTGCCCGGGGAGAAAAGTCTCACCCTGGATTGCATCGCTGTTGATGATCGGAGAAGCCATCGGGCCTAAAAGCGGCGACACAGAGGAACTCTCAATGAAAGCACCAATGTCGGTGTCAAAACCGGCGGATCTCGGATAGGGGGTCCCGAACTGTGCGTCTAGGCGGATGGTAATAGGAGGCAGGGGACACGATGTTTTACCCAGGTTCGGGCCCTCTTGATGGAGGTAAAACCCTATGTCCTGCTTGATTAATATTGATGATATGGGTAGTACAAGAGTAGATCTACCACGAGATCAAGGAGGCTAAACCCTAAAAGCTAGCCTATGGTATGGTTGTTGTTCGTCCTATGGACTAAAACCCTCCGGTTTATATAGACACCGGAGAGGGCTAGGGTTACACAGAGTCGGTTACAATGGTAGGAGATCTACATATATGTATCGCCAAGCTTGCCTTCCACGCCAAGGAAAGTCCCTTCCGGACATGGGACAAAGTCTTCAATCTTGTATCTTCATAGTCCAGGAGTCCGGCCGAAGGTATAGTCCGGCTGTCCGGACACCCCCTAATTCAGGACTCCCTCAATGAGCGTGCATGGTTGGTGGAACAAGACGTGTGCTACCCAGAAAGCGGCCTCAGTCCAACCATTAATGGTGTGCACCAGCCACATACACATCCGAGAACGCGGGCCCACGTACGCCATCTGGAAGCCATTTTGGGCTTCGAAACCAAAACCATCAATAAACTTTGAGCTTGTTTCCTGCCACATTCCAAATTATGACACTGTAATTAATTGGAAATCTATTCACACCGATCAAAGCTAAATGTTTTGTCACTTAGAAGTTGTTTACTAGGCTATAAAAACTACCTGCTCGAAAAGTACTGCACATTCCTCTCCTCATCACCAAAAAAGCAAGTCTTTCTTGTCCGTCGTTCCTTGCGTCTGCCATGGCCTGTAGGAGGAGTTCTGGGTCGATAAATAACCAAGGAGCAAAGACCAAGGCCACAAAAGCAGCATAGAGGTCCAGATGAGCCGAGCAAGTCGCAACAGACTGGTCCTGACACGTTGCGGAGCCTCGAACGATCTCTCATGGGCAGGCGAGGGCTCTTAGAAGCGCATTCTCCGCGGAGACGAACAATACGAGCTGGCAGTGGTGAAGTCCTTAGCCCGCAATGACATGCTCGTAGAGCTAAATAAGTAGAAGGATCTGATTGTCGGCTTGGTGAAGCTGCTGGAAGAGAGCAATGTCTTGGTTAAGAAGGCGGCTAGCGTCATCGTGGAACTTACGGATGACAAGGCGAAGATCCGCAACGAGCATGATCCACTGAAGGAGGATATGTGGGAAACATAGTAGAAAACAAAACAATTGCGCCTATGCACACCCAAGAACAACATGAAGATGCATAACAGGTTGGGATCACGATCGTTACCGTCACCGAGTTTGCAACAGAAGAAGGACGTGTTGGTGTAGATCGTACTTGGTGTCCCTCAAACCATCAATGAATGATCTCGCGAAGCACCCACGAACAGTCCCTCGAACAAAAGACCGAAAGCACGGCCTCTCTACTTAGTCGCAAGAGTGCAGCCTTCACGATCCTACAGCGCTTCACCGTCCAGAGCTAATCATTGCTGGAGAATTAGAGGGATATTAGAACCACACTGGGCTTCTAATTATGTTGATTACAGGATTAGTCTAGCTATAATTAGTCAACTAGGACCAACTAGAACTAGAACTAGAAGAACTAGAGGAGGAGGCTCCAAAACTTGTATTTCAAAAGAGCAGAAATCCTCATGTATATATAGGTTGGAGGGGAGAGGGAGGGCCGCCACCAAGGGGGAAAGAGTCCCCTTGTGCATCGGGCTAGGGAGGGGAGGAGGAATCCTCCCCCTCTCCAATTCAGCCTCATTCCTTAGGGAAGGGGCGCCTCCCCCACCTTGGCCTTTATGGCCCAAGTTGCCTTCCACCTCTTGGCCTTTTTAAGACCCGTTGATATTAAATTAAGTATGTAATAGTTCTAATTTTTAGACCATTATATATATATATAATTTAACATCACCAGAAGAATTTTTCACCTACATATATTTATCGGTAATACCCAGTATTACCCGATCCTCTCTGAAACCCTTCCAGTGACCCCGAAACGCTTTCAGATCCTCTCAGAGCTTTCTGAATATTAATGAAACAATTACACAAATATATTCTCACATTGTCCTACTAAACACTTAGCATATCATGATTTCCTTAAGCTTGTGACCCCGTAGGTTCAGTAACTCATATACATGAATGAAACCCCTTCGTTCAATGACCGATAGCAGAACCGTGGGCGTCCATATTGGTCCCTATGAGCACACAAACGATATTTGAGTGAGCCTTTGGTTATCATGTGATGTTCCCTTTGCTTCGCGATACTTTATGAAACCCGGGATGCATCAGTATCCTCTTGAGTCAATACATGCTCACTATATCAAAATTCTCATTACCGGTTTTGTTCCTTTTTCTCGTTGTTCTGTTCCGGTATCCCCATGACGCAGTCACCTATGTCTGGCCAGACGATGATGGATGCCATCACACCGAGTGGGCCCTAAGAATATCTCACCATCGTCAGAGGAGCAAGTCCCACTCTTAAGCTATCTAGTCCCTTGTCAGACTTTCTGATGAACCTGTAAGTTGTCGTTATGATCACCGTGTTACAGCTGATGTTTGAGCAACCCCAAAGCTCACCGTATGGTAAGAAGTGATTAGGATTCTCTCATGGTCTAAGGATAAAAATCGCACGTTAACACTTTGTGTTAGTAAAATTGATTATAGACGATATTACTCAATTCATACATACAAGTTTGGGTCGACTCAATATGATCATTCTTCTAACGTCATAATCTCAATGTTTATTTAGGACTATCATTTAACACTTTAAACGATATCCTAAGATCCAAAAAACATGATCACCAACAACACTTGGGCTAGTCCTAGAGGCGGGACTAGGAATATTTTATTTTTAACCGTTTATCATTCCACACGTGCATACGAGTTTTTCACCGAATCACATATTCCAGGATCATACCAGTTATAGCATAGAATATAAAATCTTTAATTACGAATATGGAAATATAATAATACAATTATTATTGCCTCTAGGGCATATTCCCAATAGGATACCACCGGCTGGATGAAGCTGCATGAGAAGAGTAGTGCCTCAATGAAGAAGACGACCATCATCATCGTGGAACTTATGGATGACATGGCAAAACTCCGCATCGAGCGCGACCTACTGGTGGAGGAATTTATGGCTGCTGTAAGCAAAGTCTTGAGGATGTGAAGGAGAGCATCGATGCTCGCCACGAGAAATCCTGTGCCATGGACACAATGACGAAGATGGCTGAGGAGAGGCGAGAGGAGATGAAGGTCATGGAGGCGATGAAGAAGGAGATGGAGGAACTCCGCGCCCAGAAACCCATCATGAAGTAGAGAGCAGCGACCTTGATCGTTGTCTGCGTCTTCCTTCTTCTTCTGCCCCTGTGTCTTTCAGGCATTATCGCATGTGGCATTTTAAATTATCCTGAATATGTAACATAAGTATTGTTAGTTGCCATTGCCACCGTATTATTCTGTTCGTAGGCAAATGTATACGAGTTGAAAATAGGCTAAAAGTCATGTTCTTAATGAGGCACGAACAAAACAATGCTAACGTCGAGCGGGGTTGTGGGATCATAAGAAAACTACTCCCTCCATCCAGGTGCATTAATCGCCTGTTAAATAGTGGCTCAGCTGCCATTAACGAAGAAGTTGGGAGCTAGGTGGGCGGAGGTTGGAGGTCAAAGGGCTCACCTGCTGGTGAGCTTGTGCGGTGGACTTCTCACACGTGTCCCGTTGAGCCTGCAGAGTGGACTGTTTGCATGCATCCCACTATGCCTGCACAGCGGACTGCTTGCACGCATCCTGTTGAGCCTACACGGCGGACTGCTCGCACGCGTCCCATCTAATCAAACAAATGCCCGCACGTCACTTCCTAGACAATAAAAGTGGGACGCATGGCGACACGTAAATGGTTAGTGGAATGCCCATGATGCAAATAATACAACCGCTTGTGATAATAACATGGCAACTTCATTCCAAAATGCCTACGTTGGCTGTTAATGTGTGCGCTTTGTCTCGAATTGGAAAGCAGAAGGTACCACGGCGTATATGTGCCATGTCATGATATCATCCCAAGTTCCATGAATTTCAAGTGAGTTTTGGATTTGTAAGAATTTAAAAATCAAGATTATCAATGTTTGCGACTAAGCCATGATGCCAACATGTTTGGAATTCATTCCCGATTCTTGCTTGGGACCTAAACATGCACCGAAGGACACACATATATATGATTTTTTAACCCATTTGGGTGCAGTGCAACATGTGGATGTAGTTCAAATTTGAATTATGCACATTAAATGCCTAGAAAACTCAATTAGTGTATAAAAAGGCCAAACAAACCCTAAATAATTCCATATTTTAACACATCACTTCTATTGGTCTATGTTGTCTCTGAAATAAAATTCAAGGTGAGAAGAGGCAACGAATGTCGTATCGCCCACAAAGGTGACACATTCTCTATTAGAACCACAAGGCTTCTTCTCAGAAGCTTCACTTTTTAAGAACACTGTACCAAAAGTTGTCCCAAATTGGACAAAAAAATTACCACAACATGTTGGTGCCATGTCATAACTCCATGCCAAGTTTCATGAATATTAGACGGGTTTTGGATTTACAATAATTTTAAAACCAAGTTTCTTAATGTTTGTGATACGTCTCCTAGTATCTATAATTTTTGATTGCTCCATGCTACATTATCTACTGTTTTGGACATTATTGGGCTTTATTATCGACTTTTATATTATTTTTGGGACTAACCTATTAACTGGAGGCCCAACCCAGAATTGCTATTTTTTTGCCTGTTTTAGGGTTTCGAAGAAAAGGAATACCAAACGGAGTCCAAACGGAATGAAACCTTCGGGAACGTGATTTTCTCAACGAACAAGACCTAGGAGACTTGGACCCTACGTCAAGACACAAAAGAGGAGGCCACGAGGTAGGGGGGCGTGCCTACCCCCCCAGGCGCGCCCTCCACCCCCGTGCCCCCTGTTGCTCCACCGACATACTCCTTCATCCTATATATACCTACGTACCCCAAATGATCAGATACGGAGCCAAAACCCTAATTCCACTGCCTTAACTTTCTGTATCCACGAGATCCCATCTTGGGGCCTGTTCCGGAGCTCCGCCGGAGGGGGCATCGATCATGGAGGGCTTCTACATCAACACCATAGCCCCTCCGATGAAGTGTGATTAGTTTACCTTAGACCTACGGGTCCATAGTTATTAGCTAGATGGCTTCTTCTCTCTTTTTGGATCTCAATACAATGTTCTCCCCCTCTTTTGTGGAGATCTATTCGATGTAATCTTCTTTTTGCGGTGTGTTTGTTGAGACCAATGAATTGTGGGTTTATGATCAAGTCTATCTATGAATAATATTTGAATCTTCTCAGAATTCTTTTATGTATGATTGGTTATCTTTGCAAGTCTCTTCGAATTATCAGTTTGGTTTGGCCTACTAGATTGATCTTTCTTGCAGTGGGAGAAGTGCTTAGCTTTGGGTTGAATCTTGCGGTGTCCTTTCCCAGTGACAATAGGGGCAGCAAGGCACGTATTTTATTGTTTCCATCGAGGATAACAAGATGGGGTTTTCATCATATTGCATGAGTTTATCCCTCTACATCGTGTCATCTTGCTTAAGGCGTTACTCTGTTTTTAATTTAATACTCTAGATGCATGCTGGATAGCGGTCGATGAGTGGAGTAATAGTAGTAGATGCAGGCAGGAGTCGGCCTACTTGTCTCGGACGTGATGCCTATATACATGATCATACCTAGATATTCTCATAACTATGCTCAATTCTGTCAATTGCTCAACAGTAATTTGTTCACCCACCGTAGAATACTTATGCTCTCGAGAGAAGCCACTAGTGAAACCTATGCCCCCCTGGTCTATCTTCATCATATTAATCTCCTACTACTTAGTTATTTCCTTTGCTTTTTACCTTGCCTTTATTTTACTTTGCATCTTTATCACAAAAATACCAAAAATATTATCTTATCATATCTATCAGATCTCACTCTCGTAAGTGGCTGTGTAGGGATTGACAACCCCTATTCGCGTTGGTTGCAAGGATTTATTTGTTTTGTGCAGGTATGAGGGACTCGCGCGTAGCCTCCTACTGGATTGATACCTTGGTTCTCAAAAACCGAGGGAAATACTTACCCTACGATGCTACATCATCCCTTCCTCTTCGGGGAAAACCAACGCAGTGCTCAAGAGGTAGCAAGAAGGATTTCTGGCGCCGTTGCCGGGGAGGTCTACGCAAAAGTCAACATACCAAGTACCCATCACATACCCTTATCTCCCGCATTACATTATTTGTGATGTCTACTACACAATCTTCTTCTTGTAGACGTTGTTGGGCCTCCAGGTGCAGAGGTTTGTAGGACAGTAGCAAATTTCCCTCAAGTGGATGACCTAAGGTTTATCAATCCGTAGGAGGCGTATGATGAAGATGGTCTCTCTCAAGCAACCCTGCAACCAAATAACAAAGAGTCTCTTGTGTCCCCAACACACCCAATACAATGGTAAATTGTATAGGTGCACTAGTTCGGCGAAGAGATGGTGATACAAGTGGTATATGGATGGTAGATAAAGGTTTTTGTAATCTGAAAATATAAAAACAGCAAGGTAACTAATGATAAAAGTGAGCGTAAACGGTATTGCAATGCGTTGAAACAAGGTCTAGGGTTCATACTTTCACTAGTGCAAGTTCCCTCAACAATAATAACATAATTGGATCACATAACTATCCCTCAACATGCAACAAAGTGTCACTCCAAAGTCACTAATAGCGGAGAACAAACGAAGAGATTATGGTAGGGTACGAAACCACCTCAAAGTTATTCTTTCCAATCAATCCGTTGGGCTATTCCTATAACTGTCACAAACAGCCCTAGAGTTCGTACTAGAATAACACCTTAAGACACAAATCAACCAAAACCCTAATGTCACCTAGATACTCCAATGTCACCTCAAGTATCCGTGGGTATGATTATATGATATGCATCACACAATCTCAGATTCATCTATTCAACCAACACATAGAACCTCAAAGAGTGCCCCAAAGTTTCTACCGAAGAATCACGACGAAAATGTGTGCCAACCCCTATGCATAGGTTCATGGGCGGAACCCGCAAGTTGATCACCAAAACATACATCAAGTGAATCACGTGATATCCCATTGTCACCACAGATACGCACGGCAAGATACATCAAGTGTTCTCAAATCTTTAAAGACTCAATCCGATAAGATAACTTCAAAGGGGAAACTCAATTCATTACAAGAGAGTAGAGGGGGGAGAACCTTGCGCAAGTATATAGAGAAGATGTGGTTGCAAAAACTGACAGGATCAACGTGCTATTATAGGGGCCACGACCGAGGTGGCAACCCTTAAGAAAGCGCTGTCTGAGGCCGAAAACAGAGCGGCCGCGGAGCGCACAGAGAGAGGGAAGCAGGAGGCGCGGGTGGAGGAGGTGCAGAAAGAGCTCCAGGCTCTCATGAAAAAACACGAGAGTTTGGAGCTTGACTCGAAGACGCAAGCGTCCGAGCTTGCGACAGCCCTCGAAAGCGCGAAGTTTGCCAGGGCCGAAGCCGAGAAAGCCCTCCAAGAAATTGGAGATATGAAGAAGATAGCGGCGGGTAAGGCATTCATTATGCAAAGCAAGCATGTTAAAGTGAATTACTTGTTACTTACCCGAGTCCAGAGCTCTCCAGGAGTATTCGCAGATTTGCCCCGTAGTGCGTCTAATGCCGCCGCCTATTACCGAGCCGAGGAGGGGAGCTCGACGGAGAAGGTGTTCTGGTCTCAGTATGCTGAGGCCGGACACTTGGTGCCTTTGAGCGACCAGCTGAAGCAAATGGTCGAGCTCCACAAGGTGGCCGAACAGGCCATAAAGGGCCTCATAGTTTGGCTTTGGCCTAGAGAGGCTCTGCTTGGGAGCTACTTCGGGCTGGTGAGGCGGCTGGTGGATGCCTGTCCACGGCTTGAAGTAATCAAGCGCTCCGCCTGTATTGAAGGTGCCCGTAGGGCGCTTGCCCGTGCTAAAGTGCACTGGGGCAAGATGGATGCGGAGAAGCTGGTGAAGGACGGGCCACAGCCGGGCAAGGAGCATCGCGTCCCGGAAGCGTATTATGAGGGCGTCCTGAAGGGTGCCCGCCTTATAGCGGATGAATGCTCCAAAGATGTAATATTTGAGTAAACTCGCATTTGTGATCCTGTACGCTGAAAACTTGTTCATATGCGCTAAGCAACGCTTTTGAATTTAAAATATTACCTTCTGTGCGGTCGTTTATCAAATTTGAGAGATGGCGAGTCGTCGGCTTCTGCCCCCATGCCACGAGTGCCGGGGTGTTCGGGATAAACATGAGCGCTCTTTTTCCCATTCTTGGGTCCTTCGAGGGAGGCGCTCAACACAATGAATAAGGCAATCGGACTATAATGCTTGAACACTCTCACTTAGCCATAGAATTCTATAATTTTAAATTTTGGCGAAGCCCCTAGTGTTCGGAAGACCGAGTTCGGGGCGCTATCCACGCCTAGGCCGGACAAAGCCGACTCCTCGCTCTAAGTGGCATAAGCCTTTAGGGACTCGAAAACCTCTCGAACATCGACCAGCTCTCACCTCATCATGACGGTCAGTTTTAGCTTTCTCTACTGAGGTGCTTAGCCCAGCTCAACTGGGGCACAATCGCAGTAGTTCTCCTAGTGTTACCTTAGCCGATATAATGGAACGTAAGGTACCAAAACATAGGAGCCGGGCAAACACAACTATTGACCCAAGACATGATTCGGAGCCGATGCATATAATGCTATAAGTTCGGGGTGCCGCACTTGTGAAAGTGGTCGGACTTCTCACACCGTATTGTGGGGTACTTAAGCCCCTGGCGTATTGGCCGTACCAAAGTGTACGCGTGCAACATGTCATTAATGAACATATATTCGTAAAAAAGAGTAATGCAATAATAGACGGAAGCTATGCATTGTTTATTTAAAAAAAGCTGCGATCAAAGCAGAACGATACAAATAGTGCAATAAGCAAAAGATGGGACTATTTAACATGTCCTTTCCAGGGGCGAGCTGTGGAATGTTATGTGAAACAAGTATACTGCTCGTTATAGAGACCACTTTAGAGTTCCATAGTGCGGCGTAGCTTTCCGCTTCCCTGGTTGTATCGTTTGTACGGCAATTGTACTGCCGGACAAGCCTTCCGAAGAATGGAGTCCTGAAAATAAGAGAAAATTAAGAAATCGGCAGCCCCTAGTGCGGTTTAAGCCGCGTTTCGGGCGTGCCATGATGGTGCCCCTCCCCCTGTGCCCATGGTATTTCCAGAGCGTAGTTATGTACGCGCTACACTGGTTTCACAAGTTCACGAGGGCTGGGGTTGGGGCTGCATTGCTACGCTTGCTCGGAACATGCCGGGCGGTCTTGTTGTAGGTTACTCCGGGCGCGCTTGACGGTGTCCAGGCGTTTAATGGCCGGACTGGAGAATTTCCTTGAGAGGCTGCTTTGTACTTCCGCTGTGATAGCCGCCGTATGCTCCGCCGTTCGGAGAGAGCGTTCGGTGTTTCCATTGACCGTGATGACGCCTTGAGGGCATGGCATCTTGAGCTTGAGGTATGCGTAGTGCGGCACCGCATTGAACTTGGCAAATGCGTTTCGCCCGAGCAGTGGGTGATAGCCACTGCGGAACGGGACTGTGTCGAAGATTAACTCCTCGCTTCGGAAATTATCCGGAGATCCGAAGACCACTTCAAGTGTAACTGAGCCTGTACAGTTGGCCTCTACACCTGGTATGACGCCTTTAAAGGTAGTTTTAGTGAGTTTAATCCTCGAGGGATCGATGCCCATTTTCCGCATTGTATGTTGGTAAAGCAGGTTCAGGCTGCTGCCGCCGTCCATAAGGACTCTAGTGAGGTGAAATCCGTCAATAATTGGATTTATAACCAATGCGGCGAATCCGCCATGACGGCTGCTAGTGGGGTGGTCCCTTCGATCAAAAGTGATCGGGCAGGAAGACCATGGGTTGAACTTTGGGGCGACTGGCTCCATCGCGTATACGTCCCTTAGCGCACGCTTCCGCTCCCTCTTGGGGACATGGGTTGCGTATATCATGTTCACCGTCCGCACTTGTTGGGGAAAACCTTTCTGTCCACTGTTGTTCGGCGTGCGGGGCTCCTCCTCGTCATCGCTATGCAGCCCCTTGTCTCTGCTTTCGGCATTTAACTTGCCTGCTTGCTTGAACACCCAACAATCCCTGTTGGTGTGATTGGCTGGTTTTTCAGGGGTGCCATATATCTGGCATTAGCGGTCGAGTATTCGGTCCAAACTGGACGGGCCTAGAGTATTTCTTTTGAATGGCTTTTTCTGCTGACCGGGTTTAGAGCCTCTGAATCCGGCATTGACTACCGTATCCTCAGCATTGTCGCCGTTAATGCGGTGCTTTTGCTTGTTGTGACGCGACCTGCCACTGCTGTCCTTGGTATCCGAATTACCAGGGCTCTTGGTCATGTTATTGCTGCGAGCTAGCCAGCTGTCTTCTCCCGCACAAAAGCGGGTCATAAGTGTCGTGAGGGCTGCCATAGATTTCGGCTTTTCCTGTCCTAGGTGCCGTGCAAGCCACTCGTCGCGGATGTTATGCTTGAAGGCTACTAGGGCCTCTGCGTCCGGACAGTCGACGATTTGATTTTTCTTGGTTAGGAACCATGTCCAGAATTATCTGGCCGATTTTCCTATGGCTGCTGAATTATGTGGCTAAGGTCATCGGCGTCTGGTGGTCGCACATAAGTGCCCTGGAAATTGTCGAGGAATGCGGCTTCCAGGTCCTCCCAACAACCAATTGATTCTGCTGGCAAGCTGTTAAGCCAATGCCGAGCTGGTCCTTTAAGCTTGAGTGGGAGGTATTTGATGGCGTGTAGGTTATCACCGCGGGCCATGTGGATATGAAGGAGATAGTCCTCGATCCATACCGCAGGATCTGTTGTGCCATCATATGATTCGATGTTCATGGGTTTGAAACCCTCAGGGATTTGATGATCCATTACTTCATCTGTGAAGCATAGTGGGTGTGCGGCGCCTCTGTATTGGGCTATATCACGACGCAGCCCAAACGAGCTTTGTCTACTGTGTTCGGCCCGACCGGATTGACTGTATCCGGAGTGACGATTACTGCCTCATGCCGTGGGGCGCCCACGGGATCCGTAGATCGATCTTGTTTGCCTTGCCTTGTCCTCCAATATATCTCGCAGGTCTGGCACATTTTCCCGTGCCTTGGTATTTTTTGAGCGGCGCCGGGGTGCGGCTTGAGTGGAGGGCCGAGAGGCTTCTCTGTCGCGGCCACGCAGTGGCCGGTCGGCCGCATCATGCACTGGTGATGTAGTTTTAGGTGCTTCCTCCTCTAGTCGGGTTAGCAACCTGCGCTTTGGGTAGCTCTTGGAGGGGCGTTCGAGTTCATACTCTTCGGCCGCAAGGACTTCAGTCCGTCTGTCGGCTAGCAAATCTTGATCAGCTCTAAGCTGTTGCTGTTTTTTCTTGAGGCTGCTTGCCGTGGCCATAAGCCCGCGTTTGAAACGCTCTTGCTCGACGTGATCCTCCGGCACGACAAATTCGTCGTCGTCGAGGCTTGCCTCGTCTTCGGAGGGAGGCATATAATTATCGTCCTCGACCTCTCTGTCTGCCGCTCTCTCATGAGGGCTGGCGTCTCCATCCGCCTGTGCTGAATCTTGCTGGAGGTGGTTGTCTTCGGCACTGTCCGGGGTGTTATTATCTCCCATGCCGGAATCACCGTTTTTGCTTTGGCGGGATTTAGAGCGGCGCCGCTGACGCCGGCGCTTAGGCTGCTTCTTGGAGGGGTCATCCTCCGTTGTTCCATCGCCATTGCCTTCTTTTGGGGTGTCCACCATGTATATATCATACGACGAGGTGGCTTTCCAGTGCCCTATAGGCGCTGGTTCCTGATCGTCTCCTGCGTCGGCGTCCATACCGTCGATGTCTTCGGAGTCTAAGTCAAGCATGTCGGTTAAATCATCGATAGTGGCTACGAAGTGGGTGGTGGGTGGGCTTTGAATTTCTTCATCATCCGCATCCCAACCTCGCTGACCATAGTCCGGCCAGGGCTCTCCTGATAAAGAGAGAGACTTTAGTGAATTCAGAATATCGCTGAAGGGCGAGTGCTGAAAGATGTCCGCAGCGGTGAACTCCATGATCGGCACCCAATCGGGTTTGATCGGTAGGGGCGCGGAGGGCTCGAAGTCTAGAGAGGAGTCCGGCTCCTTGGAGTCACGGGCTTCGCAGAGAATAGGGCTGGTGTTCGGCTCGATCGCCGTAGAGATTGCAGCCCCTGAGGCAGTGTCCAACCACCCATCCTCGATTGGCGCAGTTGGCTCCGAATTAAGGGTCGAAGCTGATGCGGGTGCGGCCTCCAGGGCACTGTTCGGCGGCAGAGCTAGATCATGCCCATCGTGACAGTGCGGCGCGCTCGGCTGCGGCTCGAACCCGTCGAAGATCAAGTCTCCGCGGATGTCGGCCGTGTAGTTCAAACTTCCAAATCTGACCTGACGGCCAGGGGCGTAGCTTTTGATCTGCTCCAGATGACCAAGCGAATTGGCCCACAGTGCAAAACCGCCGAATACGAAGATCTGCCCGGGGAGAAAAGTCTCACCCTGGATTGCATCGCTGTTGATGATCGGAGAAGCCATCAGGCCTAAAAGCGACGACACAGAGGAACTCTCAATGAAAGCACCAATGTCGGTGTCAAAATCGGCGGATCTCGGATAGGGGGTCCCGAACTGTGCGTCTAGGCGGATGGTAACAGGAGGCAGGGGATACGATGTTTTACCCAGGTTCGGGCCCTCTTGATGGAGGTAAAACCCTACGTCCTGCTTGATTAATATTGATGATATGGGTAGTACAAGAGTAGATCTACCATGAGATCGAGGAGGCTAAACCCTAGAAGCTAGCCTATGGTATGATTGTTGTTTGTCCTATGGACTAAAACCCTCCGGTTTATATAGACACCGGAGAGGGCTAGGGTTACACAAAGTCGGTTACAATGGTAGGAGATCTACATATCCATATCGCCAAGCTTGCCTTCCGCGCCAAGGAAAGTCCCTTTCGGACACGGGACGAAGTCTTCAATCTTGTATCTTCATAGTCCAGGAGTCCGGCCGAAGGTATAGTCCGGCTATCCGGACACCCCCTAATCCAGGACTCCCTCAGCTGGCGAGGTGGACATGGGGCGGCGGAGCCGCATGTGAGGAAGCAGAGACGCAAGGAGGGCCATGGCGGCACGAGCGACGAAGCAGCAGCGGCGCTGGCGCTGAGGGAGTCCTGGATTAGGGGGTCCTCGGACAGCCGAACTATATCCCTTGGCCGGACTGTTGGACTATGAAGATACAAGATTGAAGACTTTGTCCTGTGTCTGGGTGGGACTCTCCTTTGCATGGAAGGCAAGCTTGGCAATCTGGATATCTAGATCTCCTCCCTTGTAACCGACTCTGTGTAACCCTAGCCCCTCCAGTGTCTATATAAACCAGAGGGTTTAGTCTGTAGGACAACAACAATCATACCATAGGCTAGCTTCTAGGGTTTAGCCTCTCCGATCTCGTGGTAGATCAACTCTTGTAATACTCATATCATCAAGATCAATCAAGCGGGAAGTAGGGTATTACCTCCATCGAGAGGCCCCGAACCTGGGTAAACATTGTGTCCCCCGCCTCCTGTTACCATCCGCCTTAGATGCACAGTTCAGGTCCCCCTACCCGAGATCCGCCGGTTTTGACACCGACATTGGTGCTTTCATTGAGAGTTCCACTGTGCCGTCATGACAAGGCCTGATGGCTCGTCTTGTTGTCAGGTACAACGTTACCTCTTGGGGATCCCTGGCTGTAGGCCAAACCCTCCGATTAGGTGGCTTCATCGTGACTGCTCCGTCGGCCGTCGTGCCGACGATGACTTCTCGGGTCATCAAAAACAGCCTCCACGTTGGCTCGGGATTCACCGAGCAGATGGATCCAATGGAGCTCTCTTCTTTGAATGAGCTCTTGGATCGCATCACCGCCTTGGGAGTCACTAAGGACTATGATCAGATCGGGCTTAAACCTGACCAAAGGGAGATTAACTCTCCGCTGATTACCCATCAGATAGCGGTGGTGGAGGAGTGATGTAGCGATTCTTCCTCTATTTTGAGGACAAACTATGTCCGGATTCCCGAGCTCTCTGAGCCGGATACCCGTCTATGGGAGGACATGGTCCAAGCTTCGAACCTAGAATCAAACAATGGGCTAGTACCGTTGGGCAACGTCCCAGATCCCGAACTACCAAGCTCGGAAACTCCTTTGGGTCTCAGACCGAGTCAGGGTTTGGACTTAAATCTACCCACCCACCCTCACATAAGTGATCTTTCCCATATTAGACAAGAGCCCCAAGAGACAGTACATCACTATTGGCTAGATTCCTCCTTGCAATAAGCAAGGTGAAGGACTGTCACGAGGAAGACGCAATTTCATTCTTTTGCAAAAATTGCACGGACAAGGGAATCCTCAACGCCATAAGTTGCCGTGATATAACACACTTCGCTGACTTGGCGTCCATAGTACGGAAGTACTATGCGATGGAAAGCACTTGGAAAACCCAAACACAATTCTGGGATCCTCTGGCTCTAACTAAACCCTCTATCTGAACTAAAAGGGTGTACTCTCGTAAGTCACCCAATCCAATTACAAAGAAGCCAAAACCCACTACAGGGTGCGGAACCGTATTGGAGGGATGGCTCAATGGGCCATGCAAAATTCACAGTACATCGGATACCATGCCAACACACAACCTTAGAGCATGTTGGATACTTCGGCAGGTGGCCAGGAGCGGCGAGGATCTCCTCATCAACAATACCGCAGAGCACCCTCCCGTGGAAAATAACAATACAGTACTGACAGTCTTCGAGACTTTCGCGTCAAACAATAGGCGCAAGCGGGCACTTCGCAGCCTCGCCGAAGTTTGCCACATTGCAATGATAAATCCATGGAACGACACGGCCATAACCTTCAATGCCAGTGACGAACCTCAATTCCGCACAGCCCGAGCTCCAGCCGCTTTGGTCCTTAGTCCAATTGTGGACGGCTTCCAGCTTACTAAAGTACTCATGGACGGTGGCAGCGGATTAAACCTCATCAATGAGGAGACTCTTAGAAAAATGGAAATAGACAAGAGCCGCATTGAGCAAAGCAGCACGAACTTCAGAGGAATCATCCCTAGTCGGGAGGCACGATGCGCGGGAAAAATCACACTAGATGTGGTATTCGGCACGCTGGAGAATTACAGGTCCGAAGAAATCACATTCCAAGTGGCCCCGTTTAGCGGCGGATACCACGCCCTTCTAGGGCGAGAGGTATTCACGATCTTCCAAGCTATACCCCATTACGGGTACATGAAGCTCAAGATGCCCGGGCCCAATGGAATCATCACTCTATATAGTGATCCGGACATAGCACTCCGCGCCGAAAATAAAACCGCCGCACTGGCCCTCGAAGCATTATCCGAAGCCCTCGCGGCCGAAGAACTAACTGCGCTGCGCTCTACAGTGGATAGGGACGACGTGATACTCGACAAAAGACCAAAGTCCACCTCCTTTAAACCAGCGGACGAAATAGTCAAATTCCAGGTCCACCCAATGGACCCTACAAAAACAACATCTATCGGGGCACAGCTGAACCCCGCAACAGACGCCTCGCCGTGGGAGTTCTTATGCGAGAATTGGGACATCTTCGCCTGGCATCCTTCAGATATTCCAGGCATCCCACGCAGGCTGGCCGAGCATAGCCTAAACATTCTAAAGGGATACAAGCCGGTCAAGCAAACTCTTCGACATTTCTCCGAACCCAAGTGACAAGCCATGGGAGAAGAACTAGCCAAGTTACTCGAGGCCGGATTCATTAGAGACATAAAACATCCGGACTGGCTAGCAAACCTAGTGATGGTACCAAAGAAGGACAAATCCTGGCGCCTATGTGTCGATTTTAAGGACCTTAACAAGGCTTGCCCCAAGGATCCCTTCCCCCTCCCCCGCATCGATCAAATTATCGATGCTACCGCGGGACACGACTCGTTGTGTTTCCTCGATGCATACTCCGGATACCATCAAATCAAGATGGCGGAGCCCGATCAAGCCGCAACGGCATTCATTACTCCATACGACCCCTTCTGTTTCAACACCATGCCTTTCGGGCTCAAAAATGCCGGTGCGACCTATCAACGCATGATTCAGACATGCCTGGAAGCACAAATCGGTAAAACAGTGGAGGCATACGTAGATGATGTGGTAATTAAAACCAGACACGTCGAATCCTTGATAGACGACTTGAGGCTCACGTTCGATAATCTCCGAACATATGACATTAAGCACAATCCGGAAAAATGCGTTTTCGGTGTACCCGCCGAAAAGCTCTTGGGCTTCATCGTTTCCAACAGAGGAATTGAAGCGAATCCGGCTAAAATCCAAGCTCTGTCATAGTTGGCTATCCCAACAAACCTCAAGCAAATCCAGAAATTAACTGGATGCGTGGCTGCCTTAACCCGCTTTATCTCCTAATTGGGAGAAAAGGCATTACCTCTTTATTGCCGTCTCCGGCACACCGAACACTTCGAGTGGACGGATGCGGCCACGACCGGATTGGAAGAAATAAAAGCTGCTTTGGCCAACAACCCAATCTTGGCCGCGCCAAATATCGGTGAACCAATGCTGTTATATATAGCGGCAACACACCAGGTTGTAAGCGCAGTGCTCGTCGTCGAACGAGAAACGGACGGACATAAGTTCCCGCTTCAAAAGCCGGTATACTACGTATCTACTGTCCTCACTCCATGCAGATCCCGGTACCCACATTATCAAAAGATAGCATACGCGGTCTTCATGGCATCCCGAAAACTACGACACTACTTTCAAGAGTGTTCAATTACGGTGGCCTCCGAGGTTCCACTCAATGACATTATAAACAACCGCGATGCCACGGGCCGGATTGCTAAATGGGCCATTGAGCTCCTCCAGTTCGACATATCATACAAACCACGACGAGCCATTAAGTCACAAGTACTGGCTGATTTCATTGCCGAATGGGCAGAAGCTGAACTCCCTAAAGAATACGGCGCGTACTCCAATTGGATCATGCACTTCGACGGCTCTAAAATGCTGGCGGGTCTGGGAGCAGGCGTCGTCCTGACATCCCCAACTAGAGATACAGTCCAATATATACTCCAAATATTATACACATACTCCAACAACGCAGCTGAATATGAGGCCCTATTGCATGGTCTCCGGATGGCAGTCTCCATGGGCATTCAACGCCTAGAGGTGCGTGGGGATTCGAACCTCGCAATATCTCAAATAAATGGAGATTTTGATGCCAAGGACCCAAAAATGGCGGCTTATCGCAATGCCGTCCTCAAAATGTCAGCTCGATTCGAGGGGCTCGAATTCCACCATGTGGTCCGAGAAAACAATCAAGCGGCGGATATCCTCGCCCGAAGCGGCGCTAAGCGCGACCCTGTCCCACCTAATATCTTCTTGGAAAGGTTGTTTAAGCCATCCGTGGTGTGGGAAGGGGAGACCGACAACAATAGTCCGGATCCGGCCACAACACCAGACCCCGAACACTCTGACGTAATCGGAGGCTCCGCCACCGAGATAACACCTTCGGCCCACGTGATTATGGCTGTCATCGCCCCGTGGACAGAACCCTTCTTGGCTTACCTAAATAGGCAAGAACTCCCTGAGGACCAAAATGAGGCACGTTGCATTGTGCGACGGTCAAAATCCTACAAGGTCCACGAGGGAGAGCTTTATAAGAAAATCGCTACTGGAGTACTGCAAAGGTGCATCTCCGAGGAGGAAGGACGTCAACTTTTGGCAGAAATTCATGCTGGACTCGGTGGCCATCACATCGCAGCTCGGGCCCTTGTAAGTAAGGCCTTCCGTACAGGTTTCTACTAGCCGACAACTCGAGCAGACGCACAGGACCTCGTTCAACATTGCGTCGGTTGCCAGCTCTTTGCAAACCAAAGCCATATGCCACCTACCGCCCTCCAAACAATCCCCATTACTTGGCCCTTCGCGGTCTGGGGGCTTGATATGGTCGGACCCGTTAAAGGAGGAAGCCATAAGAAAAAGTACCTATTGATTATGGTGGATAAATTCACCAAATGGATAGAGGCCAAAGCAGTTAAAACGGCCGAATCCGGACCAACGATAGATTTCATATCCGGGGTTGTACACCGCTACGGTGTCCCCCACAGTATTATCACCGATAATGGCTCGAACTTTACAGCCATTGAGGTAAAAACTTGGTGCGGCAATATGGGCATTAAGCTCGATTATGCATCCGTCTATCACCCTTAAACTAATGGTCAAGTCGAATGAGCAAATGGTCTTATAATGAGCGGCATTAAACCCAGACTAGTGCAGTCCTTGAAGGAATCAGATACGCACTGGGTCGAGGAGCTCGACTCTGTACTATGGGGGTTGCAGACCACGCCAAATCGCACTACCGGATAAACACCTTTATTTATGGTGTACGACGCAGAGGCGGTACTGCCCTACGACATCATTCATGACCCACCTCGCGTGCGCATGTACGAAGAGAAAGAAGCCGAGCTAGATCGACAGGACAGTTTGGACGCCCTGGAGGAGGAGTGTGACGTGGCAAAAGCCCAATCCGCATTCTATCAACAACAGGCTCGATGATATCAAAGCAGAGAAGTACGAGCCAAAACTTATAATGTTGGCGAACTCGTTCTACGCCTACCAGAGAAGAAAAAGGACAAGCTCAAACCCAAATGGGAAGGTCCCTTTGTTATTGACAAAGTTCTGACCGGTGGAGTGTACCGTCTGTGGGAAGCATCGGACAATCGACTCGAGCCAAACCCATGGAACGCGGCCAGACTCCGAAGGTTCTACGCCTAGCGCCGGACTCTGTGTTCGTCTCCTTACCTCCTTCAATTTTTTATATATTCGTTATCTATATTTTTCTGTCTTTCTTCCTTTTCTTCGCGGCCTTCATAGGTTAAAATGTGTCTTGACTGCACAATTTGTACGCGCTAAGCGCGCTCATTATACCTGGGGGCTTCTTATATAGAAGCTTAATATAATTATGATCCGGGCTCTATGCCTGCCACACATGTGTTATTTTTACACATGCACCTTTTCTTTGCCATTATATGCATCGATATGACTTAAGTTTTGGCCAAGTTGGGTTGCCTAGCTCTTGTGTTTATGCCCTATGTTCCTGTTAATTCGACTAGGGCATAAGGGGAGCACCTCTGCGATTGTTACTGCCGGGTCAGCCAGACGTGTACCTCAGACTGGGTGAAGCTGAAAGCTAGCGTTCCTAAGGGAATATTCAGTCGGCGAACAAAGGATGACTTTTTTACTTATTAGAATACATACCCCCAGATGTTTATATCCTGTGTCTGTGTCGCAGTTCGGACATGCACATTAATGCATGCGTACCCGGGGAAAGGAACCCTTAACGGAACTATTCTCCCTGTTTCTTACTATCCATGTAATATAACATAACTAGTTGGGTACTTGTCTGTTCAAGCACTTATCACCCCTATGCCTGGTTTCCACGCGTACCCCGGTTTTTACATAACTGAGCGGGTATTCGGATACACTCCGGACTGTCGGGTATGGAGGTCGAAGCAAAAAGGTCCGCCATGACAAATGATTTACAATCCGGCTAGGGACAATATATGTCACTCGAAGTACACAGTCACTTAGACTGACTAAATTCTTCTTCTATACCATCCAACATGCTGTCTAGCCTACAATCCTGTTGGGAATACTTTGCGGCTAATTTCACCTGGTCATACACCAAGCTGACGGGGATCTCTTTCCCGTCAGGCCCTACAGGCCTGACCTCGGCCATATGGTTTGGGTCAGCCTTGGTATATCAAGTCTTCGCCATGGCCCAGGCTTCCCTTGCACCTTGTCGACAGGCAGATATCTTCCACAATCGGAAGCACCGTTGCGCTCCCTTGAGTATCTCTACAAGCTCTCCCATGCCTCCTGGCAGGGAGGCGCATGGCCACAAGGCCTGGGCAAGGTCCTGCATCACCTGCCGAACTTGTTCGTGCAGTTGTGAGAGCTCTGGCAGAAGATCTCCCGCAGACCCGGGCATCTCCTCTCCGGGACGGCCCGTCAGCATACCTACAGATATAGCTCTATTAGCTGGTTTCTTCGCCGAACTCTATAGAAGTTCGCTCAAGCACTTACTGAAAATGCCGCGTTGAAGCCTCTTATTCTCATTTACGGAGTCAGCCAGCTAGGCCTGAACATCTTTCAGTTCAACATCCAGCCGTGTATTGGCATCTTGGAGATCGTTTTTCTCCCGCCTAACTTGTGTAAGCATGCGCTCACTATCCTTCAGCTGTTGTTGAGCATGTTGCTCCTCCGGACTCACTCCGGGATCATCTGTAGAATCTATTGATTAGATTAGCATGCAAGCCAAATATTAACTGGTATATCTTGTTCTTTTCGATAGGAACAAGTGTTACCAGATGGGGCCTTCTTGGACTCCTCCATTTTGGCAACTGCGGCCCGTAGCTGGGCTTTGCACTCCTCCAGCTCTTGAGACAACTGGGTATTCTTCTCAGTAAGAACCTATGCAAATAATGATCCTTAAATCAGTTGTGCCAACTGTTTCAAGTCTCAGGGGCTACTGGTATATATATATAATTATCAGATTTTCTTACCCGTATATCCTTTACATACTGGTCCGTGGCTCTGGCAAGACCATTTTGAGCAGCTTGGATGTACGCGTCCCCTAAGTTGAAGGCATCAAACACCTCTTCAGAAAACCCGGGGTCGCGGAGTACGGCCCGACGACGCCTGTGCTTCATGGCACTCTCCACTTCGGAATTTGTAGCGGACAACCTATCTGCATCCTCGGCAGGAGGAATATCTGGCGTTGTCCCCACATTAGCATCTGCCTCCAAGTCCGGCTCTGGAGCCCGGCTGGTGGAGGCATGGCCGGTAGGCTCTCCGGATACGGTCCGACGAGCGTTTTTCCTTGTTTTGACCACGGACGTTATTATATTTTAAAGACAATAACCACGGAGTAGGGTTCTTTTTCATACCTCTGCAACGACATCTCAGTCCTGACCGCCTTCCTTTTAAGCCTACCCGGTTTCGGTGCCCCTTGTTGGTGAGTCACTACGGGTTCGGCATGGCGTCCCGAGGGCCTTCCCTGCAAGACACCATACATGTGCGGTGGGTGAAGTACGAAAAAGGGGATCCTTCTCAGAAGTTGGGACTCCGGTTTTACTTACATGTGATGTAGGGAGCAGTCCAGTATAATCAGCGGTGATGGCCACCAAGGCACCATAGCGGCTTAACTGATAAAACGTCTTGTCGATGAGCTCCACCAATATGTCCGGATCTTCTTCGAGTCCGGGATCGAGGGCCCGATTAGGGTCCTCTGGATGTGGAGATGGGCTGTGAATCTCCCTCACAGCCTTTTGTAGTTCCTGCTATGAAATAGCAAGGTAAATATTTATGACAAAGAAAGCGGGAAGGCTTGGAGTAAAAAGCAGCAGCTCACCCAGTTTGGGGGGTTGTACATGGAGAATCCATCTCGCGGCTTAATACGGATGAACTCCTCTTCCTCTCACTTATATAAATCAGACAGTATTTTTGCCAGAGCAGTGGCGGAGTCCGGACCTTTACGGAAGCAGCAGGTGGCATCGTCTTCTCCATTGAAGTGCCACATGGGTTGTCCCTGGTATTGAAGTAGCTGCACCCCCCACATTATACATATTGACATAACCTCGATTATTGTCAGTCCTGATTCGACCAGTGTCTTTATACGGCTCATCAGGTAAAGGACCTCTCTATTATCTTCCTCCTGGGGGCTCCAAGGGCGCCAGCTACAACGTTTCTTCAAAGGGGCGTTGTTGAACTCAGGAAGGCCCATCCTAATAGGGTCTGGAAGGGGAACGTCCTCCATATAAAACCACTCCGAAGGCCAGTCTTCGAATGTCTTCTTCGGAGTACCGGACAGGTATCCGGTCCCGACGATGCGCCATATTTCGGCTCCGCCCACTTGAAATATTGACCCCTTCTGTGTACGGGGCACGAGGCAGAATAGCCTCTGCCATAGCTCGAAATGAGCTTCATAGCCCAGAAACATCTTGCAAAGGGCAATGTAGCCTGCGATGTGTAATATGGAGGCGGGAGTAAAGTTATGCAGCTGGAGGCCATAGAACTCCAGGAGCCCACAGAGGAATGGATGGATTGGAAATCCGAGTCCCCTCAGTAAATAAGGGACGAGGCATACCCGCTCCCCCGTGGATGGGTTGGGAAAGCTTTCCGCTTGATCTCCGCCATTACAAGTGGCTAGTCCGGCTCGGACGGGGACCATGTACGCAGGAGGGAGAAACCCCTGGGTCTGCAACTCTACTAGTTGGCTATGGGGAATAGAACACTTCTCCCAACTACTTGGCTTAGGGCTACGAGGGTGAGAGGAGGAGCTGCGGTGGCCGGCCATGATGGGATGGATTTTTTCGGGCATGCTCCGATGGATACTCACTGTGGGAAGGTGGTGTGATCTAGATCTGAAGATCCCTGACTGTTTAAATATACGATTCATCTGCCTGGTTAGGGTGGTAAATGTAAAAACACCCCGACCTCTCACATTCGCTTGACACGTGGAATATAGCCATTATTAAGGCACAGAAGCCGAGGAGAGCAACATTCATGGGAGGCCGGACACAACTCGTTACGACAGGTACTCAGGATTTGGAGGAGAACCTGCCTTGCAATGCCGAAGACAATCTGCGCGCCGGACTCATCATCATTGAAGCCTGGTTTGGGGGCTACCGAGGGAGTCCTGGATTAGGGGGTCCTCGGACAGCCGGACTATATCCCTTGGACGGACTGTTGGACTATGCAGATACAAGATTGAAGACTTTGTCCCATGTCCGGGTGGGACTCTCCTTTGCGTGGAAGGCAAGCTTGGCAATTCGGATATGTAGATCTCCTCCCTTGTAACCGACTCTGTGTAACTCTAGCCCTCTGGTGTCTATATAAACCAGAGGGTGTAGTCCGTAGGACAACAACAATCATACCATAGGCTTGCTTCTAGGGTTTAGCCTCCCCGATCTCGTGGTAGATCAACTCTTGTAATACTCATATCATCAAGATCAATCAAGCGGGAAGTAGGGTATTACCTCCATCGAGAGGGCCCGAACCTGGGTAAACATTGTGTCCCCCACCACATGTTACCATCCGCCTTAGATGTATAGTTCGGGACCCCCTACCCGAGATCCACCGGTTTTGACACCGACAGGTGCCGGGCCATGCGGCGGGGAGGCGAGGAGGAGAAGAGGGATGCGGGCGCCATGGGAGGAGCCTGGAGGGCTCGAGCGAGGGAGGGATCGAGAGGGAGATGGGATCGGGCAGAGGGCATCGGGCGCGGGCGCCCCTCTCCTGGTGACACGACCAGGGAGACAAGGAGGAGGGAATCGAGGGAGAGAGTTCGGCTGCGCCTAGCGTTAGAGTAGGTGGGCTGCGGGAGATGGGCCTAGGGATTTGGTGGGCCGGCTTGGCTGATGGGTTGCAAGGCTGCTCTCTCTCTCCTCTTCTTTCTTTTCCATTTTAAAACAAAACAGAAAAGAGAAAGAAAATAAAGAGAAGGTAGGGGTGGAATCTGGGCATGGGGATAATTTTCACGGACTCGTAAAAATGTGCACGGTCCACGAGAAATAGGAGAGGCATGATTGGAAGATGTAATTCAAACTCATTTGAATTTAATTCAAATGGGTTTGAACAAGGACTTGGTTATAGAAGTGTCCAAAAATGTTTGGATTTTTGGTGGAGCTCCGGAATATGATGAAAGAATATATGGCAAAGTTGGAGACAAAGAATTAAGATAACAAAGGCATTGGGATATTTTGCAAGTGTGTTTAACGGTGAATCCAAATTATTGGAATATAATTTTTATAGCTCCCTAAAATATTGGGAGAATATGTTTTAAAGAGAAATCACCATAGTGAATATCCCTCTATTTAAATGAATCGAATATCCATACAGTTTAATTGGTTGAGTTTTAGTTAGCTTTGAGAAAATGATGGCATGATGACATGATGCAATGCAAAATATGCAAAGAGGAATGCAACAAGCAAGACAAATCACACGACGAAACCCGAAAACAGGAAAGGCATCTGGAGCGCCGGTCTTGGGGTGTCACAGTTATTGACCGGAGATGTGTCTCGGTCATGTCTACATTGTTCTCCAACCCATAGAGTCCACACGCTTAACGTTCAATGACAATTTATATTATGAGTTATGTGATTTAATGACTGAAGTTTGTTCGGAGTCCCGGATGAGATCACGAACATGACGAGGAGTCTCGAAATGGTCGAGAGGTAAAGATCGATATATTGGAAGGCTATATTCGGACATCGGAAGGGTTCCGAGTGATTCAGGTATTTTTTGGAGTACGGAAGAGTTAAGGGAATTCGCCGGGGGAAGTTAATGGGCCTTATTGGGCTTTAGTAGAGAGAGGGAAGAAGGGCCACGAGGTGGCGCACGCCTCCCCCCTGCCCAAACTGAATTGGACAAGGGGTGGGGGCGCGCCCCCCCCCCCTTTCCTTCTCCTTCTCCCTTCTTTCCTTCTTTCCTACTCCGAAAAGGAAAGGGAATCCTACTAGGACTTGGGAGTCCTAGTAGGACTCCCTACACTTGGCGCGCCCCTAGGAGGGCTGGCCTCTCTCCCTCCCTCCTTTATATACATGGGCAGGGGGCACCCCAAAGGCACTCCAAAATTTGTCTTAGTCGTGTGCGGTGCCCCCCTCCATAGTTACACACCTCGGTCATATCGTCGTAGTGCTTAGGCGAAGCCATGCGCCGATAACTTCATCATCACCGTCGCCACGCCGCCATGCTGACGGAACTCTCCCTCGTCCTCAACTAGATCAAGAGCTCGAGGGACATCATCGTGCTAAACGTGTGCTGAACACAGAGGTGTCGTACGTTCAGTGCTAGGATCGGTTGAATCGTGAAGACATTCGACTACATCAACCGCGTTACAAAACGCTTCCGCTTTCGGTCTACGAGGGTACGTGGACACACTCTCCCCCCTTGTTGCTATGCATCTCCTAGATAGATCTTGCAAGATCGTAGGAATTTTTTTGAAATGCTGCGTTCCCCAACAGGTATCAATCCAGTAGGAGATACAAGCAAGTTCCCAATCTATGCACCTACATAAACAATCAAACACTTGCACCCAACGCGATAAAGGGGTTGTCAATCCCTTCACAGTCACTTGCAAAAGTGAGATCTGATAGAGATAGATATAAAAGATTACTACTCCCTCCATTCCTAAATATTTGTCTTTCTAGAGATTTCAACAAGTGACTACATACGAAGCAAAGTGAGTGAATCTCTAAAATATGTCTACATGCATCCGTATGTTGTAGTCAATTTGAAATATCTAGAAAGACAAATATTTGGGAACGGAGGGAGTAAAACATAAAACAAAATAAACGTAAATAAATTGCAGCGAGATATTTTTGGTTTTTTTGGTTTATAGATCTGAAAATATATGATGGAAAATAGACCCGGGGGCCATAGGTTTCGCTATAGGCTTCTCTCTTAAAGGAAAATAATACGGTGGGTGAACAAATTGCTGTCGAGCAATTGATAGAAAAGTGCAAAGTTATGATGATATCCAAGGTAATGATTATGAATATAGGCATCGCGTCCATGTCAAGTAGACCGACTCTTGCCTGCATCTACTACTATTACTCCACACATTGACCGCTATCCAGCATGCATCTCGAGTATTAATTTCATAAGAACGGTAAGATGACATGATGTAGAGGGATAAACTCAAGCAATATGATGAAAACCCCATCTTTTTACCCTTGATGGCAACAATAAAATACGTGCCTCGCTACCCCTAATTTGTCACTGGGTGAGGACACCGCGAGATTGAACCCAAAACTAAGCACCTCCCCCATTGCAAGAAGAACCAATCTAGTTGGCCAAATCAAACTGATAATTCAAAGAGAAATACAAAGATATCAAATCATGCATATAAGAATTCAGAGAAGATTCAAATAATATTCATAGATAAACTGATCATAAATCCACAATTCATTGGATCTCGACAAACACACCGCAAAAGAAGATTACATCGGATAGATCTCCAAGAACATCAAGGAGAACATGGTATTGAGGATCAAAAAGAGAGAAGAAGCCATCTAGCTACTAGATATGGACCCATAGGTCTGTGGTAAACTACTTACGCTTCATCGGAAGGGCAACAGAGTTGATGTAGAAGCCCTCCGTGATCGAATCCCCCTCCGACAGGGTGCCGGAAAAGGTCCTTAGATGGGATCTCACAGGTCCAGAAGGTTACGGCGGTGAAAAAGTATTTTGGTGGACGCTTCTGGTCATTTGGGAATATTTTTGAATTTATAGGCCAAAGATTAGGGTTGGAGGAGTCCCGTGGGACCCACAAGCCGGGGGCGCACCCCCTAGGGCGCGCCCTGAGGGCTTGTGGAGCCCTCAGGACTCTTCTGACTTCCTCTCCAAATACTACGTGTGTCTTCTGGTCCAAAAAAATCATCGTAAAGTTTTATTCCGTTTGGACTCCATTTGATATTCCTTTTCTGTAAAACTCAAAAACAAGGAAAAAACAGAAACTGGCACTGGGCTCTGGGTTAACAATTTAGTCCAAAAAATAATATAAAATAGAATATTAATGCATATAAAGCATCCAAAATAGATAACATAATAGCATGGAACAATAAAACATTATAAATACGCTAGAGACATGTCAGTTAGCATAACAGAAATACATAGTCTGAGATAATCGAAACTAGCAAGGCTAGGGAAAGAGCAGCAGCGAGTTCAGAGCACACATCAGGAAACCCACTGTCTACGCCTGCCATTAGGAACAACAGACCATGGGGAGAAAACCCGATGTCACCCAAACCGCACTACAAACAACCACAAAGTACAACAGGATAGTACAAAAGGCAGCATCGGACCCAGGAACACATACTATAGTTCAAAAGCAGACTACCAC
The DNA here is from genome assembly GCF_018294505.1 of Triticum aestivum. Taxonomy (NCBI): domain Eukaryota; kingdom Viridiplantae; phylum Streptophyta; class Magnoliopsida; order Poales; family Poaceae; genus Triticum; species Triticum aestivum. Next base: position 465,469,672 of record NC_057797.1, read on the forward strand.
ATTCAAACACGAAGATCAACTCGATGACGTCCTCTAACCACCTGGCATGAGCTCCACTTCACAGAAGCATCTGGGACAAGATGAAAGAAGCATAACCTGCAGTAGTAGTCTTTTTCAGTTGTCTTCATGTCCACTCATGGCTGGGACCGGCGGACCACATAGCAGCAACATCTGGGAGGCATTCTCCTTCAGCATCTTCACGCCCCTCTTCACCACCTCCACCATCTCAGTCTTTTGTAACTCTGCCCAATATATCAAAAAGGCACAAGCTGTAAACACAATCTCAAACAGAGTGTTTATCCATATATGTTCAAACACTACTGCAGGATGCTGCTAACACGACATTACAATCAGAGACCCTTCGACGAAACTTTGTGCGATGCGATAATCACAAACGGTGGTGTAAAAGAACCGTCAAAAAAGGTGCAAAACATTTGCTATGGCGGAGCCATCAAACACGGTTCAAATTTTAGTTGTGTGTGCGATGCAGGGCATACGGTTCAGTTCAATGAACTGTTTGTGATGAGGCGGAACAAAAGAAATGGGCAGCCAAATGAAGGTGTGTGCGATATACAGCATACGGTTCACTCTGATGAACCATTTGTGACGAGGAGGAACAATAGAAATGGGCAACTAGATAAAGGTGTGTGCGATTGAGGGCATACGCTTCAGAAGGATTAACTATTTCCGATTAGGCAACATAACAGAAATGGGTCAGCTAGATCAAAGTGTCTACGATTTATGGCATACACTTCACATGGATGAACTGTTTGCGGTTAGCCACAACAAACTGAAACAGTTAGATAGATCAACATGTGTGTGCTAGACGGGCACACACATTCTAATTAAAAGAAGCATGCGCGATGGTAATAACTAGCATGCACGATTGTTGGAACAAGACGTGTGCTGACATTGCCTATTGCAGTGCACCCTATGGTGCAAATGCCACGTACGCGGCCGAGAAGGCGTACGTGCCCATGTTACGCCTTCCGGGAGTAGTGCCACACTTATAATCGTTAGTAAATTTTGAGCCTGCATCTCGTCACATTCTAAATTGCAAACTTGTTCACACCGATCAAAACCTAAACGGTTTCCCACTTAGGAGCGTATTAGTACTCGGTTATAAATACTACTACTCCAAGAAGACTACACATTCCTCCTCAACTCCTCATCCACAAAAACAAACAAGTCATTCATCATTGTTCCCTTGTGTTAGCCATGGCCAGCGCGAGTTCTGGGTCGAGAGATTGCCACCAGGCAGATGCGAGCATGGAATCAGAAGCACGAGAGAGGTCTCGCCTCGCCGCGAACGCAGCCGGCATGTCCCGCCGCATGACTGTAGCAGCACAAAGGCCCCGCCGCGCAGCCGAAGCAGCACCGAGGTCCCGGCGCGCCATCGATGCGGCAGACTGGTCCGGCCGTGCCGCAGAAGCAGAAGAGATGTCCCGCCGCACCGCGAATGCATCAGAGATGTCCTCCCGCGTCGCGGCGGCCTGGGAAATGTCTCAGGGGAAGGCGAGGACTCTTACAGGCGCATGCATGTGATCGTCCATAGCCAGATGGATCAGATGTCCGGCTGGGCGAGGTTGTAAGACGACATGAAAGCCTCTTTTCAACAGGCTACCGGCGTCATCCGACAACTAAATAAGAGGAATGCGAAGCTCTGGGCCGAGCGCGACCTGCTGAGGGCGAAGATCGTCGGAAGTGCGCAGCAGCAGGAGGAGACCACTGCCTTGTTGAAGAGGACCGGCGTCATCTTCGAGAAACTTATGGACGAGAATGCCATGTTGCGCATTGAGCGCAGAAGGCTGGTGGAGAAATCTGTGGATGCTCTCAAGCAACATCTTGAGGACAAGAAAGAGTTCATCGCCGCTCACCGTGGAGACTAGTTCACGCGGCCTGCAGCAACGCATCAAGAAAGTAGAGATCAGCGAGCCAGATCGTTGTCTTCCTTCTTCTTTTGCCCTTGTGTATTTTGCGTGTTGCCGCATGTGGCTTTTTTTAATTATGTTCCTTTTTGCGGGAATTTTAATTACATTCCTAAATATGTAATACAATTATTATCCACTGTCATCGTCCTTATATTCATCACGCTTGCTATATGTCGCAGTAGATGCTATATAGGTCTGTCAGATCTTACATCAAGATCCATGCAAAACTTTCTTTTCAGATTTTCATTTTTTTCTGTTAAATCTCAGTCTAGTGAGACATATAGCCACGCTGTAGAATAGGGGCTCGGGCGACATTAATGGAGACGTTGGGAGGGAGGTGCACGACGGGTAGAGGTCAAAGGGCTCTCCTTCTGATGAGCACGCGCATGGGTCTGATCGCACGCCTCCCGTACTCAAATAGCTACCCCGCATGGCACCTCCTAGCCAATAAAAAAAGGGGACGCGTGGCGGCACGTAATTGGCAAGTAGAGCGCCCAGGGTTTCAATAATATTTGTGTTTCTGATTTTTAACGTGGCAACACTTGTTCCAAAATGACTTTGTTGATTGTTAATGTGTGCGCCTTCGCAAATCGGACAGAAAAATTACCACAACATGTTGGTGCCATCATGACACCATGCCAAGTTTCATGATTTTCAGGCGTGTTTTGGATTTAAAGGAATTAGAAAACCAAGTTTCTCAATCTTTCCGACTGAGCCACGACGCCCAAATATTTGAATTTCATTCCCATTTCTTGCATGGGACCTAGAAATTCACCCAAGGGCACACATGTGATTTTTCAACCAACTTTGGTGCACTAGAGCATGTGCTTGTAGTTCAAATTTGAATTATGCACATTAAATGCCCCAAAACTCAATTAATATATAAAAAGGCCAAGCAAACCCGGAATAATTCCAAATTTTAGCACGATACTTCTATTTGTTCCAATCTGCCTATGTAAAAAATTAAGTCGGGAGAAGATAGTGTACGTATGTCGTTTCGCACACGTAGGTGACATGTTCCCTCTCAGAACCACGAGCCTTCTTGAGGGAAGCTCTAGTTTGCAAGAAGCTTACACCAAAGCTTATCCCAATTCGGCCAAAAAAATTACCACAACATGTTGGTGCCATGTCATGACACCATGCCAAGTTTCATGATTTTCAGGCGTGTTTAGGATTTATAGGAATTAAAAACCAACTTTCTCAATCTTTCCGGCCAAGCCACGATGCCCAGATGTTTGAATTTCATTCCCATTTCTTGCATGGGACCTATAAATTCACCCAAGGACACACATGTGATTTTTCAACCAACTTTCATGCACTGGAGCATGTGCTTGTAGTTCAAATTTGAATTATGCACATTAAGCGCCCAGATACTCAATTAATGTATAAAAAAGGCCAAACAAACCCGAAATAATTCCAAATTTTAGCACGATACTTCTATTTGGTCTAATCTGCATGTGTAAAAAAATTAAGACGGGAGAAGGCAGTGTACGTATGTCGTTTCGCACACGGAGGTGACACGTTCCCTCTCGGAACCATAAGCCTTATTGAGGGAAGCTCCGGTTTGCAAGAAGCTTACACCAAAACTTGTCCCATTTCGGCCAAAAAAATTACCGCGGCATGTTGGTGTCATGTCATGACACCATGCCAAGTTTCATGATTTCCAGATGTGTTTTGGATTTACATGAATTAAAAAACCATGTTTCTCAATCTTTCCGGCCGAGCCACGACGCCTAGATGTTTGAATTTCATTCCCATTCTTGCATGGGACCTAGAATTTCACCCAAGGACACACATGTGATTTCTCAACCAACTTTGATGCACTGGAGCATGTGCTTGTAGTTCAAATTTGAATTATGCACATTAAATGCCCAGAAACTCAATTAATGTATAAAAAGGCCAAACGAACCCGGAATAATTCCAAAATTTAGCATGATACTTCTATTTGGTATAATCTACCTGTGTAGAAAAATTAAGGTGGGAGAAGGCAGTGTACGTATGTCGTTTCACACACGGAGGTGACACGTTCCCTCTCGAAACCACGAGCTTTCTTGAGGGAAGCTCCGGTTTGCAAGAAGCTTACACCAAAGCTTGTCCCAATTCGGCCAAAAAATTTACCATGGCATGTTGGTGCCATGTCATGACACCATGCCAAGTTTCATGATTTTCAGGCGAGTTTTGGATTTACTGGAATTAAAAAACCAAGTTTCCCAATCTTTTCGGCCGAGCCACGACGCCCAGATGTCTGAATTTCATTCCCATTTCTTGCATGGGGCCTATAAATTCACCCAAAGACACACATGTGATTTTTCAACAAACTTTGGTGCACTGGAGCATGTACTTGTAGTTCAAATTTGAATTACGCACATTAAATGCCCCAAAACTCAATTTATGCATAAAAATGCTAAACGAACCCAGAATAATTCCAAATTTAAACACAACACTCATGTACTAGTTGCATGTTCACTGTACGTAAATGTTCTAGCAATTCAAACACCATCCTTTCCCTCCGGAACACCATTTTGTCTTTCAAAACATAATGAAAAAAATCAGGTATACCACAAACTGTTTACTAGAAAGAATCGTGTGGGATGCGATAAAAAAATATCTTGGCGCACCGTCTTGTCTGGCTTACGCAGGAAGCTTCGTCGTCTACAGTCCACTGTCCTCGCTTGAACCACACTTGCGCGTCAGTTTCTCACGGCATCAGGCGAATTTTTTTGCCACCATAGAAATATCTATCTACCCGCCCCTCCCTCCCACCAAAAGCCACATTTCCACTGTTCCTCCTTGCTTCCCAAGTTCAAACCTTCACGGTTGCTTACTGGCAGCTCAGCCTCCTCGCTGGCGACTCTTCTTCTTGCAGTGCCTCCTCCTTGCTGGCTACCCTTCTTTTTGCCGCGCCACCTCCTCGTCGGTGACCCTTCTTCTTGCAGCGCCGCCTCCTCACCGGTGACCCTTCTTCTTGTTGCGCGGCCTCCTCACCGCCGACCCTTCTTCTTTCTGCGTGGCCTCATCGATATGGTCAGGTAATCCACACCCCACCAACACCATCCTCCTCCTTTCCCGTCCCACATGCCCCGATCGACGGCGCTACACCTTCCACCGAAATCACTGTCCCCCTCCTCCAATTAAGTGCCGCCCACAACCATTTTGCATGCAGTATAACATGGAGCTCAGTAGCATGCGGACGCACGTGCGCATGGGGTTGCTATGGCTTCCATGTGTGCTGACCGCTAGATCTTGGAGGGGCACCTCGTCTTCGAGGCCATCGTCGACACCGCCACGCAGTTGTCTACTTTAAAATACAGTTTGTGCTATTTTCTCGAGGGTACCACCAGTGCCTTATAGTGATTTGTCCTCTGTAATGTTAATATGCAATCTGATGTTTAGTTAATAGTTTGGTCCTCTGAAATGTAATGTTCAGTTAACACTTTGGTCCAACAATTGCTACATTTTGTAGTACTGTTCTCAAGAATTCTTTGTTTTGTTAACTGTCTTATCTTCTAGTACATGTTTCTATTCTGCAATGTCGTGCTCAGTTAACTATTTTGGTTCATTTGTTTTGCTGTCCATTTAACTATTTGGTTCAGTTCTACAATTTGATTTGCAATTGTTGTGGGTACAATTTTGTATTGTTATGCATGTGACACCAATCGAATTTGGCTGTACTCAATACATATTCTACTGATAGTATGACAACTCTCAGTTAACCTGATCAAGATCTTCCTTATGTGTGTTGCATGGAAACAATGGGAGACACTGCGGTTTACTATCGAGGTTTGTTCAAGCATGGTGCTTTGGCTAATAGCACATTATTGTGCAGTTGCAGGAATCAATCTAATATTTAGGTTTCTTACAATTTGGTCTTGCACATGTAGGTCCTGCTGTCAGAGGCTTAGACCCATTGTTCGACCCATTTTGCATATGGGGAAGTGACATGTCCATGAATATCAGTCAAGTCAAAACTCATAAGGATTGTTAGGATGAAGAAACTTGCGACGAATAACAGCAAGATCTTTGTTTGCACAATGAAGAAGACATCAGTCAACTATAGGATGGTACTAACTCTTTTACCTTGTTTTTACCCCTTGCGCCATTTCAAAATTTATAACAGCGATTTATGCATATCTTTGTTTTCAGTACTTTTCAAAGCAGTTCAATGATGATTACCTCTCGAACCACCTGAATGGTCAAGAGGCAAGGAAGGTATTCATTCAACACCCACGGTACAATATTGAAGTCTTGCTGAAGAGGACGAAGGTTGGGCGGACAATTATCCATAGCCACTGGCCTAAAGTTGCAAGGACATTCAACATCACTAAAGGCTCAATATTTGTGTTCCGCTTCTGCAGTTTCCCAAACGAGATTCATCTATCTATTTACCATGTATGATGTTATTTCCAAAGGTTTTTGATGTTGCATGTGAAACTTGGTGCTGTTGTGTAACGGCGGAACTGAGTGCCGAAGCTATCTGATGTAATTCGATTATGAAATCCTGGTTGATGTTATATGGATATGAAATACCTGGTGTGTTTTATAAGAAATATCAATTTGATTAGTACATGGATTATCAATAATAGGCTAATTACCCTACTTATTGGGGTTTTCAATTATAGATGGTTACTCAGACAACACCGTGGGCGATGAACTCAAACAACCCAAACGATTTCTAGAAAGTAGGCCTGTTCGATCAACTAACAATCACACATGGCTTCCAGCAGCGAACTGTTTGCGCTAGGCCACCTTGCACAAACATTTCCACACAAAAAACTGTGTGTGATATACATCCGAACGGAAATTATTTTCTGGGATTCACTGTGTGGGATGTACATACAAACGGAAACAATTGGGTTTCGATGCCCTGCCAGATCACACATGGGCTCATTTTGTGTGCCAGAGGGCCTGTCCCCGACGGTTTCCGGGTCGTGTGGGTGTTGGTGTCAAAACCGGCGGATCTCGGGTAGGGGGTCCCGAACTGTGCGTGTAAGGTTGCTGGTAACAGGAGACGGGGAACACAATGTTTACCCAGGTTCGGGCCCTCTCGATGGAGGTAAAACCCTACGTCCTGCTAGATTAATATTGATGAGTATGGGGGTTACAAGAGTTGATCTACCACGAGATCATAATGGCTAAAACCCTAGAAGTCTAGCCTATCTGATTATGATTGTCTCTACAGACTAAACCCTCTAGTTTATATAGACACCGGAGGGGACTAGGGTTATACAAAGTTGGTTACATAGAAAGGAAATAGTATATCCAGCCGCCTGGCTTGCCGTCCACGCAAAGAAGAGTCCTATCCGGACACGGGGGAAAGTCTTCCATCTTGTATCTTCATGGCCCAATAGTCCGGCCCATGTCCAATAGACCGAACGCTCGAGGACCCCTTAGTCTAGGACTCCCTCAGTAGCCCCTGAACCTGGCTTTAATGATGAGGTGTCCAGCCCGCAGATTGTCTTCGGCGGTGCAAGGCGGGTTCCTTCTCCGAATACTCCGACGAATATAGTCTTCGAATAACGACCGTGTCCGGATCTGCAAAACAAGTACCACACACCCCCCGCAGAGAGTATAATATTTCACGAGTCCCATCTGCTGACAACTTTTTGTAACGTGATATCACGTCCCCGCCCGATCATTATTTCGAACCGTTTTTCGGCCTGCTGCTTCATATTTCGAGATGCGGTTTTATTGGCACGTCTTGTCAAAGCAGAGATCATGTCCCCTTATTGCGGAATCCTCATCAATACGGGTATGGGTAATCCAACCGTGCCGCCTGCACGACCCCTCGGGAATAGGCGAGTTTCATGGCGAGAGGGGAGGCGTTTTGATATTCACCGTCTTTATAAGGAGATAAGGATTCATCTCTTCCACCCACGCCTTCTCTCCTTCCTCTACCCACTCTCGAGCTCCAGCGCCCAAGTTCTCATCCTTCCTTCCCCAAGAAAGCACTCCAACCATGTCCGGAGTGCAGGGCAAGTGGATGGCCTCCATCGTCAAGGAGAAGGACGTCACCCAACTTAGGGAGGCCGAATATTTGTCCAGGGAGATCGCCCATCGGCTTCCTACTAAGGGACAGATCATCCCCACTCCAGAATCCCATGAGAGGGTTGTGTTCATCCCTCATTTCATCCGTGGGCTGGGATTTCCCCTCCACCCATTAGTTTGCGGACTCATGTTCTACTATGGGTTGGACTTCCATGATCTGGCCCCCAATTCCTTCCTCACCATCTCGGCATTTATCGTCGTGTGTGAGGCCTTCCTACGCATCCCTCCCCACTTCGGACTGTGGCTGAAGACCTTTAATGTGAAGCCAAAGGTGGTGGGTGGCGAACACGCAGAATGCGGAGGCGCCATGGTGAGAAAAATGTCCAACGTCCCGTGGCCCAAAGGCACCTTCGTGGAGACCGTCAAGGGGTGGCAGAAGCTGTGGTTCTATGTCACTAAGCCCCGCGATGCTACCTGGGCTGCGGCTCCCAAATTCAAGTCCGGGGCCCCAATGCGGCTTACCTCCTGGCAGGAGAAGGGCCTGGATTGGTCTTCGTTGGATGAGTTTACTGCACTTCAGACGCGCATCAGGAGCATGATGGACAAGAATGTCAAGCTTGCCGATGTGATTCAGGTGATGCTAATTCGTCGGATCCTTCCATGCCAGAACCGGACTTGCCATCTATGGGAGTTCAATCTGGCCAAGCACAAGACCCTGTGACACTTCTTCAGAACTACACGCGAGGAGATCTGGAAGGTGCTCTTCAACGCCAACGAGACGTGGCCGGAGACAACCGATGACCGCAGACACGATCTGGCTCATCCCGCCAGTTCGGTAAGTATTCCATGCTTCAAGGCGTATCTCTTTATGGCTTGCTCAAGGAGGATGCCCCAACTTCCCTATTTTGCCTTTTCAGGGTTGGACGAAGAAGGCAGAGCGGATCCGATGTTCGGCTTCGCTGCCCAAGGAACCAGCCATCCCACTTTTGACAAAGATGCTGGTTCTGGCGCCCTACGTGGCGCCGGAAAAGAAGGCCAAAAAGAAGGTCAAGGGGACCAGAGGAGGCCTCCGTCCCAAGGGTACTTTGGACGCGGCGTCTGAAGATGCTGAAACTCACTCCATCGTCGAAGACGGTGAGGAGGAGGAAGAGGAGGAAGAAAGCAACTTCCCCCTCCCCGAGGGGGGGGGGGAGAAGAGGGCGGCCTCCATAGATCTGGAGGCGGAGGCGTCCAAGAAGGGAAAGGCTTCCCTCGCAGATAGCTCCGCATGGGACGTCGACAGCAGCCTAGAGGGGCACCCTCGAGACAAGCCCTGGCCGAATCGTGAGTATCCGAAGACCCTGAAGTATTTGTACATCCTCCTCTTTCACCTAATTCTAACATGTTGAATCATGCATTTGCAGTCCGGCCCATTCCGCCCTCGACCGATCCTCGTCTACGGGGAACTCGCTGGATCCGAAGGTGATGGACAGCAGGTCCCTTCCAACGGCCTCCTCTCCCAAGGCTACGGATGATGCCGAGGTGTTTCCCCGAAGGACCCCGGCCAAGGAGAGACGCAGGAGGTCGTCAAGACGATGCCATAGGGTGAGACCTCAGCCGCCGAACACATGGGGGAGCGGATCCCCATGGAGACTGGCGGTGGGGGCTATGTCCAATTCGGCCCCCAGCTGAATGTGGTCCCGGAGACCTATACGGCTCTAGAATCTATCCAGCAGCCTCCTTCATTGAAAGGAGGTGTGCCCATTCTGCCGGTGACCTCTGTCCAACCAGAGGTGCCGGATACTCTACTAGAGGCGTTGCGAAGCGCCTCCATCGTCGAGGAGCACCGTACCCTCGTGGGTGCGGTGATTGAGAAGATTCAGTCTGCTTCGAAGCCTGTGCGAGCCTTCTAACATGCTTTGAGATAAGCACTGCATTTATGTGAAAAGTAAGTTACAGTATAGACAGTAGCCCTTGAGACTCTGTCCGGTGTTCAGAAAGAAAAGCCGAATAGAGGACCAAATAGCCATCCGCAGGAAACTAATCATACATGTCTTTGTGAGTAAGCAGGCGTCGCTACTGGCCGTGACCTCTCATGCTGCTGAAGTCTCCGGACTAAAGCGGAAGCTGGAACGGACCGAGGAAGAGCTCGGCCATGCGAAAAACCAGCCGGAGAATACCCAAGGTATGCAATGATATTGTGTATGTCCAGAAGGGATGAATAATGTAAGCTGCTCACAGTGCCATGTCATTTATTAGGGGCGGCGACTGAGGTGGAGGCCCTCAAAAAGGCACTGGCTGAGGCCGAGGAGAGAGCGGTAAATGAAAAGGCCGCCCAAGAAAAACATGAGGCCAGGGTTGGTGAGGTCTAGTAGGAGCTCCAGGACACAGTAGAGAGATGTGAATCCTTGGAGCACCAAAATGCGGACCAAGAGTCCGAACTCGCTAAGGCCCGCCAAAGCGCACAAGAGGCCCGAGCCGAAGCCCAAGGCGCCCTCCGGGAGATCCAGGAGGCCAAGAAGATCACGGCGGGTAAGGCTTTCATTATGCAAAGCGAGTATGTGAGCCCGAGGTATCTCTTACTGACTCAGATTTGGAGTTCTCCAGGGGCGTTTGCGGATTTGCCGCACAGTTTTTCTAATGCTGCGGAATTCTTCTGGGCCGAAGAGGGGAGCTCAATGGAGAAGCTGTTCCGATCGCAATATCTTGCACCAGAACATCTGGTGCCCTTTAGCGACCAGCTAAAACAGTTGGTCAAGCTGCATAGGGTGGCCGAACTAGCCATGAAGGATTTCATAATCCGGATGTGGCCTGCAGAAGCTATACCCGACAGCTACTTCGGCCTTGTGAAGCGGCTGCTCAATGCCTGCCCGCAGCTTGATACCATTAAGCGGTCGGTCTGCATAGAAGGTGCGCAGATGGCCTTCGCCCGCGTCAAGATACAATGGGCGAAGATGGATGCCGTCAAGCTCGCGACCGAAGGACCGCCTGCGGGAAAGGAGCACCGCACGCCTGAGCAGTATTTTGAAGATGTTCTGAAGGGATCCCGCATTATGGCGGAGCAATGTGCTAAAGACATAATTTTCGAATGAATACATTCATGTAATCCCGTCCTGTATGATAAAAACAAGGCATGATATGTAATATAATGCTTTCATGTTTTGTTTAGTTAAAAAAATTACCTCCTGTGTGGCCGTTTTTATCAAATCTGAGAGTTGGCCAGTCGTCGGCTTCAGCCCCCATGTAGGTAGTACAGGGGGTGTTTGGGATGAATCTAAACACGCTTTATCCAAGAGTTTGGTACTTAAAGGAGGTGTTTAGCGCAACGAACCAGGAAATCGGACTATGTGGCTTTATTACCCTCACTTAGCCATAGCAGTTTGACAATGAAAATATAGGCGCAGCCCCTAGTGTCCAGACTAGGGCGCTGTAAACACCTGATCGGATGAGAACCGATTCGTCGCGTAATTCGGAAAAATTGCTAAAGATTTGAAACCTCCGAAGAGCTGACCGGCTCACGCTGCATCACGACAGTCAGTTTTTGGCTTTCTCTACTAAGGTGCTCATCTGGATAAATCAGGACACAATCGCAGTAGTTCTCCCTTTACTACCCTAGCCGATGTAGCGGAACGTAAGGTAGTGAGCACAGGAGACGGGCAACCCAACTATTGACCAAAGACATGATTCAGAGCCAATGCATATAATGCTAAATTCGGGGTGCCGAACTATACTGTAAAAGTGTTTAGACTTGTTGCCATAGGGTGGGGCGTAGTAAAGCCCCTGGCGGATTACGACGTACCAAGGTGTACGGATGCAAATTAAAATAATAAAAATAAAGAAGAAGAAGGTGCCACGTATGTTGGGCCGCAAACTGCTTCCATTATAATTTTAATTAATATGTCAGAGTGTATGTGAACAAAAAGGTGCGAGAAGCGATAGTGGCTATTTGACATGCCAAGACCAAGGAGGAGCTACGTACGGATCCTGAAAGCAGGTAGAGTGATCGCTAAGAGGGACATATAGAGATTCCCCCGCACGTCTATGCTACTTGCCACCTTGGTGTGTCCGTTCTTCGAAAGGACCGATTGTGAGGCCGACGAGAGGGACCTGCAGAAAGGAAACCTGAGGAGGGAAAAAGAAAAAAAAGTATGCGTGTCCAGGGAGGTCGAGCCTTATTATGGATCACAATCTAGTTATGCCTCCGTTTATGCCCACGGTATTTTGAGTGCGTAGTTATGTACGCGCAGCGCGAACGCCGCCACTTGGTGTGGTCTGGAACGGAGGCTGAATTGCTAGTTGAGCTCTTGACAAGCTGGGCTGTCCTGGCGCATGGTAGTCCGGACTCGTTTGACAGTGTCTGGTAGTACGACTGCCGAATTAAGGTACTGTTTGTGGACAGCGCTCTGTACTTATGCTGCCAGGGCAGTGGTGTGCTCCTCGGTATGGAGGGAGCGCTCCGTATTTCCATTGACTGTTATGACACCGCGTGGTCCGGGCATCTTGAGCTTGAGATAAGCATAGTGCGGCACTGCATTGAATTGGGCAAACGCAGTTCGTCCGAGCAGTGCGTGATAGCCACTGCGGAAGGGGACGATATCGAAGAGTAACTCCTCGCTTTGAAAGTTGTCCGGAGATCCGAAGACGACCTCCAATGTGATTGAGCCCGAGCAGCGGGCCTCTACCCCTGGTATAACTCCTTTAAAGGTGGTGTTGGTGGGCTTGATCTTTGATGGGTCGATGCCCATTTTGCGCACTGTATCTTGATAGAGCAGGTTCAGGCTGCTACCACCATCCATGAGGACTCGTTTGAGATGAAATCCATCCATTATTGGATAAAGGACCAGTGCGGCTGACCCGCCATGACAGGTACTGGTCGGATGATCCCTACGATCGAAAGTGATCGGGCATGACGACCATGGGTTGAATTTTGGGGCGACTGGCTCTATCGCATAGACGTCCCTGAGCACGCGTTTGCGCTCTCTCTTGGGGATGTGGGTAGCGTATATCATGTTTACCCTTTTAATTTGGGGGGGGGGGGGCTTCTTCTGTCCCCCTTTGTTCGGTGGCCTGGGCTCCTCATCATCGTCTTCGCTTTGCGACCCCTTCTCCTTTTTCTCGGCATTTAACTTGCCGGCCTGTTTAAAAACCCAATAGTCTATGTTGTTGTGATTGGCTGGTTTGTCAGGAGTGTCGTGTATCTAGAATGGGCGATCGAGTATGCGGTCCAGGCTGGATGGGCCCGAATTGTTCATTTTGAACGTCTTCTTCGGCTGGCCGGACTTGGAGCCACTGAATCCGGCGTTGACCACCGTATCATCGGTATTGTCATCGTTGTTTCGACGCTTGTGTCTGTTGTGTCGGGGCTTGCCGTTGCTATTTTTGGCTTCCGCAGTGCCAGGTTCACTTGCACTGTTATTGCTACAGGCTAGCTAGCTATCTTCGCCCACGCAAAAGCGAGTCATAAGTGCCTTAAGGGCTGCCATGGTCTTCGGTTTCTCTTGGCCGAGGTGTCGGGCGAGCCATTCGTCCCGGATGCTATGTTTGAAGGCCGCCAAGGCTTCGGCATCCGGACAGTTGATGATCTGGTTCATTTTAGTTAAGAACCTAGTCCAGAGTTTCCTGGCCGACTCTCTGGGCTGTTGAAGTATGTGACTTAAGTCATCGGCATTCGGAGGTCGAACATATGTACCTTGGAAGTTGTCCAAGAAGGCTTCTTCCAAGTCCTCCCAGCTGCCAATGGAATTTTCGGGCAGGCTATTCAGCCAGTGCCTGGCTGGCCCTCTGAGTTTTAGGGGGAGGTATTTAATGGCATGAAGGTCATCACCTCGGGCCATATGAATATGGAGAATGAAGTCTTCAATCCATATTGCGGGGTCTGTGGTTCCATCGTATGATTCGATATTCACAGGTTTGAACCCTTTTGGGAATACATGTTCCATGACTTCATCAGTGAAGCATAGAGGGTGTGCGGTGCCTCTATATCGGGCCAGTTCGTGACATAGTTTGGATGGAGTCTGTCTGCAGCTTTCGGCTCAGATGTAATTGTACTTTCCATGTTCAGCTTGATAGCCATCATCGTGCATCGAGGCACGCCCCCGTGATCTATAGATCGATCTGGCCGAACCTGTTTTATTCTTCAGGCCTTGTCGGAGATCATACGTGTATCCCTAAGCAGTTTTGTCTCTGCCTTTACGGCGAGGTAAGGCGAGCTGGTGTTCAGCTTGTGTTGCCGCTTTGTCCCGGCCACGTGGCGATCGGTCAGCCGCATTGTGCGTTGATGGCACGGCCTCCAGCGCCTCGTCATCGAATTGAGGTAGTAATTTGCGCTTCGGGTAACTTTTGAGTGGTCGTTTGAGGCCATATTCCTCGGCTTCCAGGACGTTAGTCCATCTGTCATTGAGCAGGTCTTGATGAGCCTGAAGCTGTTGCTGCTTCTTTTTCAGGCTCCTTGTAGTGGCTATTAGCTGGCGCTTGAAGCGCTCCTGCTCGAGAGGTTCCTCGGGCATGATGAAATCCTCAGTGCCGAGGCTCGCCACATCCTCGGAGAGCGGAAGATAATTACTGTCCTCCGAGTCTTCGTGCGTGGCCTGTTTACCAGGGCTAACTTGCCCATCTTCCCATTCATCCTGTTCGGAAGTTGGCTGAACGGGGTCTTCATTGTCTTCGGCACCGTCCGGAGTGTTATCTTCTCATGTGCCGGTGTTGCTATCTTTGCTGCAGCGTGACTTAGAGCGACGCCGCTGACGCAGGCGCTTTGGTTGTATCTAGGGAGGTTTATCCTCAACTGGATCTTCCTTGTCATTGCCGCTATTCTATTTTGGTGCATCCACCATGTATACGTCATTCGAGGAAGTGGCCGTCTAGCGTCCAGTAAACGGCGGGTTTTGGGCCTCTTCTTCTCCGGCATCGTCGTCCATACCGTCGATGTCGTCGGAGCCATAATCGAGCATGTCAGTTAGGTCTTCGACAGTGGCTATTAAGTGGGCGAGGGGTGGGAAGCGAAATTCTCCGTCATCGGCCTCCAGTTCAAACCGGATATAGTTCGGTTGTGAGTCCCCCGCTAGGGAGAGTGTTTTTAATGAGTTTAGCACGTCGCCTAAAGGTGAGTGCCAGAAGATGTCCCCGGAGCTGAATTCAACGACCGACGCCCGATCAAGCTCGTCGTGCGTGGATGCACGTGCCTCGGAACCTGTAGCCGGAAATGTGTCCGAGGTTCTGGCAACACAAATCTCACTTGATGTTGGGTCTATGTGCGGCTCCAATGCCGCTGTGTCTGCGACCTCCATGGCGGGGCTAAGCCTCCCGTCCTCGGATGGCGTGATCTGCTCCGGATCTAGAACCAGAGCGGTTGTAGGTTCCATCTCCTGGGTGTATTTCGATGACAGATTTAAGCCATGTTCATTGTGGTGATAGGGAGCGGCTACTGCCGTGGTCTCGAATCCGTCGAAGATCAAGTCTCCACGGATGTCCACGACATAGTTCAAGCTGCCAAATCTAACCTGATGGCCAGGGGCATAGCTATCGATCTGCTCTAGATGGCCAAGCGAGTTGGCCCGCAGTGTGAAGCCGCCAAACGCGAAGATCTGTCCGGGGAGGAAGGTTTCTCCCTGGACAATATTGTTGTGGATGATTGATGGGGCCATCGAACCTCTTGGCGATGGCACAATGGAACTCTCAATGAAAGCACCAATGTCGGTGTCAAAACCGGTGGATCTCGGGTAGGGGGTCCCGAACTATGCGTCTGAGGTTGATGGTAACAGGAAATAGGGAACACGATGTTTAGCCAGGTTCGGGCCCTCTCGATGGAGGTAAAACCCTACGTCCTGCTAGATTAATATTGATGAGTGTGGGGGTTACAAGAGTTGATCTACCACGAGATCTTAATGGCTAAAACCCTAGAATTCTAGCCTATCTGATTATGATTGTCTCTACAGACTAAACCCTCCAGTTTATATAGACACTGGAGGGGACTAGGGTTATACAAAGTCGGTTACATAGAAAGGAAATAGTATATCGGGCCGCCTGGCTTGCCGTCCATGCAAAGAAGAGTCCTATCCAGACATGGGGGAAACTCTTCCATCTTGTATCTTCATGGCCCAATAGTCTGGCCCATCTCCAACAGACCGGACGCCCGAGGACCCCTTAGTCCAGGACTCCCTCAGTGGGAAGGACCCCCCTATCGCCCACACTCACTTGGCGACGGTTCCAAATGCCATCGCGGAAAGGGGTTAAAAACCATTTGTATAGCATGTCGTCGTACCAATGAAATGTGGCACGGTTCCGAGCAAGACAAATGGCCCAACATATTGCTGCCAAGCCAACAATATACAACTTATCAAAACCAGGTAAAAATGCATATACCCAAGTGTAGTACTGCCAAACAGAGTTGGGGCAACACTCAGTCCCCAGTAGAGAACCAACAATTCTCCACACCACCTCTAGATACTGGGCATAGGAACAAGAGATGCTGAGTTGTTTCTAGTTGATTACAGAATGAATAACAAGGATTTCCCGGCCACTGCCTTTTTTATGTTTTCTCTAGTAAGAATAGCATTCTGAAAAATTTGCCACATAAATATTTGGATTTTAAGAGGTACGTTGGCATTCCAAATCCATTTGAAGCCCGATCCAGCTAGATCTCTCTCCAACCATCTATACATTGATTTTGTAGTATATTTCTTAGACCTATCAAGCTTCCGGTACACCTAATCAGGGAGCTCACTTTGTCTTACAGTTAAAATATCATTCGTCATGTCTTCCCACAGGTTCATCATCTCAGGAGACAATCTTCTTCTAAAGGAAGAAACCTGATTCAAAGCCCCAATTTTGTCTACAGTATGGTTTTGTTCAACACATATTTCAAACAGTACATGAAATTTGTCTTTAAAGGGCATCCTACCTTCCAATTCATCTATCCAAAGTCTAGCCACATCCCCACTATTGAGTTTGATCCCTCTACTTGCCATATAATATTATTTAACTTTTAGTAGAGATTTCCAACATGGAGAATCGCTAACTTTTTGCTTTACCATAGCAACTGTAGTTTTTTTCAAATATTTTGCTTTAACAATATCTTGCCAAAGACCCTTATTTTTATCAAGTTTCCACCACCACTTCACCAACATACTAATATTTTATTTTCTCAAGTCTTTCACCCCAAGGCCCCCTTTCTTTTTAGATCTGCAGACATGGCTCCACTTCACCATATGATACCCTCTTTTTTCCTTTACTGTGCCAGAAAAATTTCCTTCTGGGTTTATCCCACTTTTCCAAATTGGTTTTATTCAGCAGGAATTTAGACATGTAAAAGGTTGGGACATGAGAAAGTACAGAATTTACTTTGATGAGCCTTCCTCCTATAGAAAGCACTTTACTAATCCAAGCCTCACATTGGTCAACATACTTATCATCCACAAACACCCAATCACTACACTTTAGACCAGCGTAATTAACAGACATCCCTAGATATTTGATAGGGAAAGAGCCTATCTAGCAGTTAAATATCTCAGCGTACAATCGCACTTCATCGTCAGCACATACTAAAAAAATCTCATTTTTCAAATAGTTGATTTTCAGGCCAGACATAACTTCAAAAAGGTACATGAGCATTTTGATATTAAGATCATTCCAAGGATTATCTTCAAATCATAATACTATATCATATGCATACTGCGGAATAGCTACCACATTGGGGATCAAGTCAGCCGCTAGTCCTTTAAATAGGCCGTTATGTTGGGCTTTAAGCACCATTTTGGTCAAGCAATCTGCAACAAGATTAAACAAAAAAGGATAAAAAGGGTCCCCCTGACGTACCCCTTTCGAGCTTTGGAAGTAGGGCACAATGTCATCATTAAGTTTTACACTAACTGTGCCCCCTACCAGAATTTTTCTAACCCATTCAATCCATTGCAGATGAAATTCTCTCATTTTGTGGCAATCCAACAGGAACTCCAAGTTTACCTTGTCGTATGCCTTCTCAAAATATAGTTTGAGGACAATCCCAGTTTTTTCTAGCATATGTATGGTGAAGAATTTCATGCATTATCAAAATATAGTTTGAGGACAATCCCAATTTTTTTCTAGCATATGTATGGTGAAGAATTTCATGCAGAGACATAATCCCATCCATGATATCCTGCTTTTTGATAAAAGCATTTTGATGTCTACTGAACAGGATATCAACAAAAGGTTCCAATCTAACAGTAAGCACCTTAGTGATCAGTTTATAAATGCATCGAAGTAAGCATATCAAACGAAATTGTTGTATCTTATTGGCACCAACAGTCTTGGGAAGAAGGGTAATAATCCCATAATTCAAACGATGGACATGGCCTCCTCCACCTCCCTCCCCTCCTCCCACCACCCCTCCCATGGCGATCTCTAGCTCCTCCACCCATGGAGGGCCTCCTACATTGGGACTTTGCTCCAGGGATTGCCCTGGCCGATTAGGTGAGAATAAAATTTGGTTCCACGGTCCATTTCCCCCCCTCTCGAGGCTCCAAAGATTTCTTCTTGGTGGTATCTTTTTAATCGGCCACTTTTCCTCTCATGGTGGAATCAGTGGGTGTGGCCCTCCAATGTTTCCTCTATGGGATTTGCAAAGGGTTCAATGTGGTGCAACTCAATTCCCGTTCGTTTCGGTTCTCCGTGGCAAATTATTAGGTGGGACATTTTATATATAGACTCAGAGACTGTGTTTGGCCTGACTTTGTTTGTCATTTCCATTTGTTCAATGGGAGATTTGCCAAAGCCCCTATTCTTGATTCTCATTGGCATGCAGACTCTAAGATGGCTGACATCTCCGATTGTCGCCCTATTGCAATTGAATCATCATTGGGTTTCTTGCTCTCTGATCAAGACCATGCTCCTTCCACTACAAAAAAAATACACTTCCATGATGATACGTGTTTGTCACAGTAGGTCGCTTTTTTGTCATGCATGTACATCCATGACAAATTTATGACAGAATCAAGATAGTCATACCTGTGCTGTCGTAGAAGTGTTCCATGACATTACCAAAATTATCATCACAGAAGTGTCCACTTCCATGACAATAAATCGTGCGTCACAGAAGTGCTTTCGTCAAGGGTGACCAACACGTGGCATCCACGGTAACGGAATGCCGTTAAGCTATCGGGTCGGGTTTTGGATCCGATAACCCGTTAACAGCCCCGACCAATGGGGATTTTCCACGTGTAAAATCATCATTGGCTAGAGGAAACACGTGTCGGCTCATCATTGGGACAGATGTCATCCACTCACTGGACAGAAGGCGCCTATGATACGTCAACATGTGGCACAGCCCAACAGTGGTCCATTCCTGTGAAAAGGCCGGCCCATTTGACTTGGTCAAAAGCTGGCGAGCTGGCCCATGGAATGCATGTTAACGGCCTGTTCGCATATAGCCCATTTACAACCCGCTAACCCAAGTCCGTTACGCCCTATCCGAATTAGGCCCAGTAGCGTCATCTGGGCCGTCCAATATGATTCCAGCCCATTTTCACTTATGGCCCATGTATAGCCCATGATGTCTTTCGGCCAATATGAGGCCCTTTGTAACTCTTGGCCCATTAGCGGCCCGTGCTGAAACTGGCCCGTAATGAACAGTGTATCACTTTACACCCATTAACGGCCCGTGGTGAAACTGGCCTGTAATGACATTGTATCACTTTATACCCATTAACGGTCCGTTATTCCGTTGGGCCGTCTCCAGCCCATGTTATCTTTCGGCCTTCTCAGAGCCCATTTATTCTTGGGCTCATTTCCAGCATTCATTTACTTACGGCCCGTTACTGTCATTTTCTGCTTGTGGGCCAAATTCAGACCGTGGTTACAGTCGGCCCGTTTGTGGTCCATTAATATGTTGGGCCGTTTTCATAGTGTCATCAAATACGGCCTATTAACAATGGCCCGTTATGGTCGGCCCATGAACGGACGATTCCAACTCTAGCCCGTTTACGACCAGAATGCGGTCTGTTTGGCCCATGTTTGGCCAATTGATCATACGTCGCATATAAGGCCCATTGATGATACGTCCCGTAGAAGGCCCATTGATGATACGGCCCGTAGAAGGCCCATTGTTTCTACGGCCCGTAGAAGGCCCACTGTTTCTATGGCCCATAGAAGGACCACTGTTTCTACGACCCGTAGAAGGCCACTGTTTCTATGACCCATAGGAGGCCCAGTGTCACTAAAGTAAATATTAGCCCATGGTTATTGTGGCCTAGTTTTAAAAATAGGTTATTGCAGCCACTAGCAAACCGCATAAAAAGAACTGCACTGACTACAAGCAAACAAATAAACAAGACAACAAGGAAATAAATAAGCAAGCAACTTACACTAGGCTATCACGGCTATTACACATATTACATCCACTGGGCATCAAAGTTCGCCACCAGTGCAAATATAGGGAACACAACAGCATATAAACGCCGCAGCAAAACAAGTCCAGAACTGAAACCAGTTCAGAAGAGCTCAAGAAACAATATCTTGGGTACCCATAATGCTGGCAAGATGCTTAGCAAGCTTATTAAGTTTCTCTTGTTTGGCGCTTAAGTCCTCCAGCGCTTGCTGTTGCACCAGAAAGTATGCATCTAAATTCTGCAGGGACTTCCTCAGTCCTTTGGCTTCCTATCGCATAACATCTGATCGATGTCTTTCAACTTGAAGTTGAGACTCAAGAAGCCGAACTGATTCAGGCAATGAGTTCGAAGAGCTGGTGCCAGCAGTGGTAGCCAGTAACTCGAACACTACATCAAGACAGGACTTTGGGGTTGTCTCAGTGTCTTCAATATAGTTTTTATCAGCTTTCTTGGAGACCAACAGGGATGTCTCACTATCTTGAACCTTATCTGCATTACTTCCTTTACCATTGCATAACAGGGTACTCTTCTCCAATATTTTATCCGCGTTCTAAAAGAGAAACAAACAAACACATCTCAGGTTTACAATGTAGTATATGAAACTCATTTTGGTAAACCAGTTCAGTAGTAAGGTGGACAGGATAACAGCATGAAACAAACATATATCTATGTAGTATGGTCACTGTATGGTCTATATCATTCTAGTTTATGTTGCCAAATCAAGATAGATACAGTTCGAATCATATCTATTTAAGACAAAGCAGCATAGACAGAATATAAGTGTGGGAAACTACACAGCAATAACAACACTTGTAATGTGCATGGCATGAGAACATAACTGTTTATTCAATTGAAACTGAAATCAACATAGAGCAAGTTACAACAGCAAACAGCCAAACACGTTGAAGAAACAGGTTTAAAACATACCTGTTGCGCCATTGGAGTTTCAATTGCATCCTTCAAATTTGAAATTAGTTGGTATCAGTAAATACAGTGATGCAAGAGCAAAGTAGTATGAACCATAGCTACGGAACCTGACCTGAGAACAATTCTTCTTCTGCTTTAAGCGTTGACTTCGGGTTCGGAGTGGTGGTCCTCGTGATTTGGGCACTGCAGTTGCCTTACTAACTGCTCGTGTTTGGGTGCTCTGTGGTGGAGACGGTGCTGTGTCAACGGGAACTGGGTGTCTATCTGCTGGGGTTGGGGTTAGAAGGGGTGTAGCTGGTTCTCTGTCCAACTGGGTAGGGGTACAATCTGCATGAGTGTGGGTTATGTGTGGTGGGGCTGGTTCTTGGGCAAGTACAACCGTGGTTCTATCTGCATCGACAGGTAGCACGATCTTTTCTGAAGACCGTGTTTTTACTCCCACAGATACTGCCATCACTCCCTCCAATTGAAATGGCTGATAAACAAGAAAAGTAATTGAATGTACAGACATTGTAAGATAGACAGGTGCAATGGATAGTAGGGAAGAAAACAGGGCATGAAATAATTCACATTTATGTTGTCTAAGCAAACAGAATAGCAGGACATAATTTCACATATATGATGGCTAATTAAACAGGATAGCATGACACAATTTCACATGTATGATGGCTAACTAAACAGGATAGAATGACATACTTCAAAATATGATGACTATGTAAACAGGATGACATGATATAACTATACGATGTGTCTATTAAAGTGGTTGGCATGCCATAAATCACAAACATGCCGTCGATGGAAACATGATGGCATGATATAATTCACGGATAGAATGACATAATTTAAATATGATGACTATGTAAACAGGATGAGATGATATAACTATATTATGTCTTTAGAAAATGGGTTGGCATGCCATAATTCAGATACATGCTGTCTATGTAAACATCATGGCATGACATAATTCAAATATATGATTTATATACTAAGGAAGTGAGCAGAGGGCAATCGCATATATGATGTGTCAACTAAGGAGATGGCATTCAATATTGTGTATATGATGTAAAAACTAAGCATTGCAATACAACATATGCATTATATGAGTAATATAACCCTGCCAAGTTTGAGCATACACCTCAGGGGGATAATAGGACTGGTCATCTGCCTCTGAATCCTCCTCTGAAGAGCTATCTGTAACCAGCAAGATATCTGCTTCAGCAGGTAGCATTGTCTGCTCTGAAGACCTTGTTTTCACTCCAGATTTCTCCATCACCAATTCAAATGGCTGATGCACAGGAAGAGCAGTTGAATATACAAACATTGTCGACAAAAGCAATGAGAAATACAAAAAAGGACGGCATGATATAATTCACATATATGACGCTTGCCTAAACAGCATGGCATTGCATAATTCACATACATAATGCCTTGCAACAAGATAACATTGCATAATTCACATATATAATGTCTTGCAACAAGATGGCATTGCATAATTCACATATATGGTAATTAGACACTAAACAGGTGGCATTCACACAAAGCATGTCTAAACTAAGCAAATGACATAGCAATGCAAGATACCATACGCACGATATGAGCAACATAACCCTGCCAAGTTAGGGCATGCACCTCGGGGGGGGGGGAATATGACTGGTCATCTGTCTCTGAATCCTCCTCTGAGGAGCTATCGGTAACCAGCAAGACATGCGCTTCGTCAGATAGCATTGTCTGCTCTGAAGACCTTGTTTCCACTCCAGATTTTTCCATGACCGTGCCAAATGGCTGATGCACAGGAAGAGTAATTGAATGTACTAAAATTGTTGACAAATTTAACACGTAATAAAAAAATGATGGCATGATATAATTCACATATAAGATGACTGGCTAACCAGGGTGGCATTGCAAAATTCACATATATGATGCCTGGCTAGACAAGATGGCATTGCATGATTCACATATACGATAAAGAAACTAAACAGATGGCATTGACACAAAGCATGTCTAAACTAAGCAGATGACATCTTTAATGTATACAGTAAGCAATGCAAGGCACCATATGCATGATATTACCAACATCAGCATGCCAAGTTAGAGCGAAGACCTCATGGGGTAAATAGGAGTGGTCTTCTCCTTCTGAATCCCCCTCATAACAGTTATCTTCCTCTTGATTACGATCCGAAATGGGTGGAGGGGGGCTGCCTTTGCGCCCACCATGGAACGACGTCTGCATGAAATTTTATTGCCACGCAAGGCTCGTCTCTTTTGCTCTACATGATCAGTTCCATTGTGTACAATAACTGGCATGCATAGGAATAAAACATAGTGAGATTATGTAAGGAGTGCATGCACAAATCCAGAGTGATGGTAGCAAACTGTGGATAGACCCAAAACCAATGATAGCAGGCAGATAATAGCTTTAGTTAAAAAATACAGATAATGGCTCCTTTAATGTTTGTTTGCACCCAACATGAAACTCATAGTAGACACCGGAGATTAACCAGATAGTAGACAGATAGTACTGATTGCTGCCCCAATATGTACCCCACAACCATTTAAAAACTCAAGTTTCAGCATTAGTTTGGACCTGACTCAGAGTCTAATAGGTGAACACGACGATAATGTAGCATGTCATCATATTAAGCGACGCATAACGTAAGCAGACACGGAAGAGTGCGACCTCTCTTGCGGACCCGTGTAGTCCTCAAGGTCATCTGCTCAGTTGATGATGGTAATGCAGTTGCCGTGGCTGCCGGCGGCGGGGAAGAAGATCTGAGGCGGCGAAAGACAGTCTGGAGAGCGGATCCCTGCTGTGGTGAACCCTTCCGTCGTTGGAGCAGCTGAGCTGGGGTGGAACACAGCGCCGCAGGAGCAGGACAAACCACACAAGGTTTTCTTTGACACATATCTGTAACAGAAGTAATTGAGTAAGGGCTTGTTTGAATTTGAGGATTCTAACAATGCAGGGATAGGAAATAGACAGGAATAGGATAGGAATGCACGTGCAAAACAGAGAATTTAAAAACACAGGATTTCTGCCAATCTGGGTGTTTGATTCACAACAATTGGAAGATCACAGGATGCAAAAAAGCATGGTGAGATTAAGTCAAACCACAAGAAAATGTACGGTTATAATGCTATTATGCTACTATCTCTTAGTCTTGTGCTTGATGAATAGGAATATGAAAAGGAGGAGAAGTGGAAATTAGAATTCCTACGGTTTTTCTTTCAAGGAGACACTAAAGGAACAAATCCTACAGTTTTCCTTTGCTCCATTCCTTTGCACCAAATTCATGAAAAGTAGTACCATAGGAAACTTTCCAATTCCGATGTTTTTCATTCACTTTTCCTTTCAAGCACTGGCGATTCTAGTAGGCAGGCTTGAGCAAGGAAAATCCTACACTAAAAAAATGTTTTTGTGCTACTTCTATTACTTTGGACCCAGGCCACTGCCATACTAGCTCAACTCCCAGGCCCATCGACAAATGCACAGCTCAAACGCGCAGAGATAAATAATGATGGCGTTCAAGAGAGTCCATCACGGATAGCTAAGTTGCCTGGTACCTCACTGCTTGTCATATAGTAGGATAAAATAATCGTATTTCCCGTTACTACGAGTGCTCAGTGGACAATATATATAACATGTAGAGTAAAAAAGAGATGCAACAAGTGTACAACCTCTTTGGCGAAGCCATGTCGATCTCAGCGTGATTGGGTTGGCCGGTGAGGATGCTCCGGCTGACTTGGCTGTCGGAGGAGGGGAAGAAGATCTTAGGCGTCTGGAGATGGAGCCCGAGGTACTGCTCCGCTGTGATGGAGGGTTTCGTCGTTGGAGCAGCTCCGGTGAGTTGTACGACGCCGAGGCTGAAGCAGGACAAGAGAGACAACGAACAACGTTAACCTGAGTGGAATTCTAATAGCATCTCCAATACATGACGTAAAATACATAAACACAAAGTGCTAGATGTAAAATACATCAGCCGCTCATCTCTGAACTTAACTGTCGAAACTGAATTTAACTGTCGAAACTGAACTTAACTGTCGAAACTGAACTTAACTGTCGAAACTGAATTTTGCCGTCGAAACTGAATTTTGCTGTCGAAACTGAACGCACTAGCAAGGTGAGGCTACACGTCGGTCGACTGACTTTTTCATCTCTGGTCAGTCGATTTTGCAGCCGTTGGATACGAAATCAAGGGCCTGCGGTTCATCTTCAACCTCCACCCCCTGAGCCGGCCAAACAGCAGCCCCCCGCCACCCGCGGTCGGTGGTGCGTCGCCCCGCCCGCCCCGAAAACACTCCCCACCGCCAGTCCACCGCCGCCCCGGCCATCCCTCTAGGCCCCCCGTGCCGAGCTTTTTCTCCAGCGATCCCCACGCCACCGCCCTGCCAACGCCCCGCCACCGCCGGCGACCACCGCCCCCATCCTGGACCCTAAGATATATAGTGGGGTACCTCTCCGGCGAGCCCCCCTCCCCGCTGCGGCTAGTTCTTCCTTCACCCCGGCGGCATCAGAGTGAAGTGTAGCTAAATTGGAGCAGCATCGCAAGCAAGAGCAAGAGCGAGAGCAACAGCGCGAGCAAGAGCAATAGCAAGAGCAGACCAGGCAGGGGACCGAGAGCAAGAGCAGAGCAGCAGCGCGAGCGAGAGCTAAAGCAGCAGCAGGTCCTACTGATGTGGACGTCGCCGCCGAGGGAGCGACGCCATGGAGGAAGTGGCCGGCGACGCCGCCGTGGATGGAGCCGCGCCGTGTCGGCTCGGGACCGAGCACCGGCAGCACCGTGAGATCGAATCAAGAAGAAAATGCGGCGATTAGTGTACAACCTCTTTGGTGGCGCCGATTAGGCCGCAGCTTCATCCGAGGAAATGGTGATGATGATGCTCTTCCGGTGGTGCAGGTGAAGACGGCGGTGTGGGAATGGAGGTGGCGCGAAAGACGAGGGGAACGTCGGGGCAGCTCCTTGGAGGTGGAGGACGGGGTGGCTGAACCGGCGGGACGATGAGATCGACGACGGATCCTCATCCGGTACGGTGGATGAGGGACGTCGAGGTGTTGTTGTGGACGACGTCGTCGGGGAAGAGGCTCCGGCTGGGTGGCGACGGAGCAGGGTGTGGGGTTTCGTCGCGGGTTTTCGCGGCCTCGGTGTACGAATGGGTGGGCGGATGGGATGGCAGTGGGGAACCATGGCTTAGAGACGCGCTTGTCCGAAATGTGGGGTAAGTTACGAAAGTACCCCCACCGATTTGAGGCGGTTCTTTCGGTTCAGGGGTACCACGGGCATTTCGCGTGTCGGGATTTCACAGGAGGTGGGAGTTTTCGCGCGCGTTGTAATTTCGGAATAGCAAGGCGCGGGTTGAGATGGAGGGAGTTGTCGGAGCACAACGAGACAAAGATATATCTTAAATATTTCGGGCTAACAAGGCGCGGGTTGAAGAGGCGGGAGTTTCGCAGCACGATAGACAGAGACGCTAGCTTGAATTTTCGGCATAACAAGGCGCGGCTTGAAATTTCGGAAGAACAAGCTTAACGTGTACCCAAAAAAAGACAATTTGCACCTCAACACGCACAACACACACACACAAACACCATTTAGACTAGAGTAAGGTACACGTGCATTGCACGCATGAGATTTGGCAACCAAATTATGAATAAATACCACATTATAGCATGCAAGCTTTGAGTCATATATGCATGATGTAGATGTTCGTTTAATTCTTATAGTTCATTTCATTCAAAATCATCTAGTTTTTATAAGAAAGCTAATCTATTTTAAGATTCATGGAATTGTGTGTCGTAAGACATAAATTAAAAACAAATAATGGCAAATCATGTAGAAAAACATTTGGGCAATTCTGATACGGAAGATTCTAGAACAAATAAGAAGTGCTTGTGTTTTGATGTTTGTGCATTATGCTTAAGTTCAACCATGGAGTCTTCTAGATTATACATGTGGCGAAATCTGGTGGAATCTAGATGATATCCAACGGCCAGTAGTGCTCAAATTTGCCATCTTTAGACCATCGGATTCGCCTCATCCAACGACCATCTTTCAAAGTTAAAGTTACCCGCACACAATATAAAAAATATATAATATATATATATATAGGGGTATAGATATAGATATGTGATGCAAAAGCCGCCCATCATCTCCAATTAGAATAGTGTGTCCATGCACGGATGCGACGTGGCCAAATGATGTCTGCCATCGGTATCTCAAATTCAAATCAGTCTGACCTTGTTCAATGTGTATACATTACAACATGCTCGTTTCCAAACCACACCGCGCAGATCTCCGTTATATTCATGCATGCATGGGTTTCAAACATCAGGATCTCTTATTCAAATATTTGAATTCAACTTTACATTGATTGTGACCTCACCTATTCAGCTATTCTTTTACACCCACACAGTAGTCTTCTCTTTATAATTGTACCACTAACTTTCTCTCGTGCATGCATGCACACACACTACCAGTCGGCATTATCCATCGCACGCATGCAATCTTTTTCTTCAGGTCGGTCTCCCATGAAGGCACACACCAACACACATCCCCCTCTCCATCATATCGGGCATTCTTTATCTCTCACGCGTGCATGCGCAACGATCGATGTTCCTCTATGTATGTGTGTATATAGCTAGGTCTTTCATAGTTTTCCACACAAACCGATCAATCGATATATCCAGTGAGGTCTCACCCTCTTTCCCACGTCCACATCGATCAATCTATACCTCTCTATATAGGATTAACATATATAGCTAATACACCCACATTAATTATGTATCCAACGTCCCCCTCTCATCATCCATGCCTTCCGCTTCATCTCTCAGACGCGTGCACAATGGCGAAGACAGGGGGCAGTAAGGGCCCTGCCCCCTCCCCCCTAACATCACTATATATCAAGGCTAATATGAATGTGATCATTAGACAATTGCTGCTAAAAATGGTTTAAGTTCATGAATTGACCCTCCTCGTAAAGGATTAGCAATGCTTGGCCCCCTAGCTCATTTATTTTTCATGGCTCCGCCACTGCGCGCATCAGCGCACGTGTTCGCCCCCTCTCTCTAAATATCGATCTCGCACTTGTGCATTCCTTCATAGTCTCCCTCCACTCGGCCCCTCGCACCATCTTCTAGCCCCCCACCGGATTTTGCCACATGTACAATCTAGCAGACTCCATGGTTGAACTTAAGCATAATGCACAAACCTCAAAACAACAGTGGTTCTCTTTTGTTCTAGAATCTTCCGTATCATAACTGCCCAAACTTTTTTCTAGTTGAATTGCCATTATTTGTTTTTACTTTATGCTTTACAACGCACAATTCCATGAATCATAAAATAGATTAAGGGCTTCTTTGATTCAAAGGATTCTCAAAGGAATTTTGGAGGATTCTAATCATTAGGAATTTTTCCTATCTTGGTTGTTTGATTCGTAGGATTGTAAACCATAGGAATTTTTCCATATGATTCATTTGCACTAGATTTCATAGGAAACATCCCATCCACTCAAACCTCTTTGAAAGAATTCTGCGTTTTTTCTATGCACAATCAAACACTCGTACAATCCTGTAGGATTCAAGACGACATTCCACTATAATCCCATGTTTTTCCTATTCCCGCGTTCTTAGCTTTTTTATAAAAACTAATTGATTTTGAATGAGATGAACTATAAGAATTAAACGAAGGGCTACATCAGGCATATATGACTCAGAGCTTACATGCTATAGTGTGGTATTTATTCATAATTTGGTTGCAAAATCTGATGCGTGCAATGCACGTGTACCTTACTAGTACTTCGAGTATGTGCAAAACACGTAAATTAGAATACCAATGGCACGCTACACAGTGTCTCTCTTACAGTTCATGAAGCCACGTGGCACATGTGTAGGCGTTGTCGCGACCTCCTTGCGTGGATTGATCACAGTGACGTGCTGCTGGTTCCAGAAGAATGTACTCGTCCTCCCTGAGCCATACTGGCGGTACATGCACGAAGCGAAGATGTGCACGCACGCCATGCACGCACTCATTCCTCGCACGCACACGCGGGTACACGGGCGGACGCAATTTTGTACCAAGATCCACCCCATGTGATAATTTGACGCGTGTAAAGTCGTTCACTTCATTGATGGTCAATTAATACAGCGCATGCAAATTGAGTGGACGTGAGGGCGGAAGAAAGACATTATTACTCCACTGCGCGCATGCGAGTAGTTAAATCGTGGGTTGCTAGTAGTACTTCCATTGGTCTCCTTCGTATTTTGTGCCAATTTTTGACAGTAACATAATATTTACGCATTTGAGCAGTGTAGTACTTGAAATTTATGTTCCGCTAAACTCATCGGGAGCCGTTTCGGGCCTCGAAACCAAAACCATCAATTAATCTTTACCTTGTTCCCATCACATTCGAAAGCCTGCTCACACCTACTAGTAGTACGTACCAAACCTGAACGTGTTCCCACTATGCAGGTATTAGTACTAGTGCTAGTACTTAGGTTATAAAAAGGGGAACTACCTAACCAAAAATCACTCTACCTTCCTCCTCATAAGTGCTCTTCTTCGTCCGTCGTTGCCATGGCCGGTGAGCAGAGCTCTAGGTCGAGAACTACTCGTAACAAGGGAGCGGCAACCAAGGCTGCGGAAAAAAAGAGAGGGCTCACCGCCACGCAGAGACCTCGAAAGATCTCTCACGGGCAGGCGATGGCTCCCAGGAGCGCCCTAGCCGCGGAGGCGAACATGCCGAGCCGGCGGAGCTGGAGTCGTTATCCCTCGACGGCATGCCCGATCAGCTCAATAAGCAGAAGGAGTTCATCCAAGGCTTGATGGAGTTGCTGAAGGAGAGCCTCGACGACATGCCCGCTGAGCTCAATCAGCAGGGGGAGTTGACCGCCGGCTTGGTGATGCTGCTGAAGAAGAGCATTACCTCGAAGAAGATGGCGACCGACAAAATCCTGCGACTTCGGGAGGACAATGCGAAGCTCTGCCACGAGATCAACCTGTTGAAGGAGAAGAATGCCGGCTGGAAGAAGCTGCATGAGAATAGTAGTTCCTCGATGAAGATGCTGCAGGCCCTCGCCATGGAACAGAAGGAAGAGTTGGCGAAGCTCCGCATCGAGCACCCGGCTGCTGTCAAGGTACGTAATATGGCCGTGGAACAGATGATGAAGGCTCGCGTCGAGAAATGCCGCGTCATGGACACAATGATGAAGATGGCGGAGGAGACGCGCAAGGAGATGGAGGTCGTGGAGGCGATGAAGAAGCAGTTACGACTCCGCGGCGAATTAGATCATTTGGGGTGATAATCTTCCTTCTTCTTTTGCTCCTGTGTTTCATCTTTTGCTTCGGGTGTTTCGCCGCACGTGTCACGTTCTCTGCGAGGCATGAATAGAACAATGTTTTTTTGAGGGAATGAATAGAACAATGCTAACAATGAGATGACTAGCAAATTAGATCATTTTTATCGCCATATGGCACTGGGCTGCCGTGTTTCGTGCTCCTCCGTCGCAGTACTACTCCAGTGGAAAACTTGAGTATACCGCACGGTTCTTTGCTCCTCCTCGATCAGGTCGTCGGCGCATTTATACGAGCAGTCAAATCACAAGGCCCCGCCTTCCAGCAGTAATGAGCCGTCAAATCACAAAGGCCCTCGCCTCTCGTGAAACCGACCAAGCTAGACTGCCCCGCCCTCTAGCCTTTTAAAAAATGTATACTTTTGTACAGCAGTAGTATCGATGGATTGCGCCATGGAGCAAAACTTGAAATTAAAAAAAGGTGGTACATATAGAGAGCGCTCGTCGCCAAATTATGCATATAGTACTATTAAAAAGGCTAGTCACAATAATGGTGTCCAGCACAACCCACCCCTCAAATAAAACTAAGAGGGTGCTTGGATACGTTTTAGTCCCATGACTAAAAGTAGTGGGACTAAAACATGCTAGCCTCACCCATGCTTGGATCCAAATACTAAAAAGGCTAAAATCAAGTTAATGAGCATTTATTATCCTCCAAACCCTCCAATCCAGAACTCGCCTGTGTTAAAGGAGAGGAGTTAAATGAGTAGAGAGAGGACTAATCCACATTTTAGTAGGGGTACCCCTGACTAAAAAATTTAGTCTCAAGACTAGTTTTAGCCCCTCTTTAGTCAGGGGTGCTTGGAACTTTAGCCTCTTAAAGAGACTATTTTTAGTCAGACTAAAATAAGTCCCTTGGATCCAAGCACCCTCTAAGCATCCTGGAATTCTTTGACAAAACTAAGCACCCTGAAATTCTTTGACAACTAAACTGCTGGCTATATGATGTTGGCCATATATATTGTACGTATATAATGTGAAGAAACGAGTGGTAGTACTATACCAACTAAAAGATGAAATGTAAGAAATACTAGTATGTACGTACTGAAGAGTTAAAGTAACGAGAAGAAACATAACATAGTTCTGCTGGGGGCTCAGCACAACACACCCCTCAAATTAAATTAAGCACACCTGAAATTAAACTTTGCAACTATTCCGGTAGACACTGCATTAGAACCACCATGAGCAACGACACTGCCACCTTACTCGGAGTCCTCGTCCACGTCCTCGACTTCGTCCTTGTCCCTCTTCCTCTTGGCCGATACTTCTTTGCTTGAACCGCACACTTGGCTGTTGCTCTTCATCCAACCCTTGTAGATATTGAAGCAAAGGTAGCCATCCATTGCAGCGTAGTGGATGTGGTCTATATCTAGTAAATTCCGCTGCCATGCATGACGATGAAACGTGTAATGAGGTTTCTCCAGTTTACCGTACGAAGGATGAACCATGGCTCCTGCCAGGGTCAGCATTGAAGGCTGACGAGAGGACACCAGCCGATTCTTCTGGAGGTCGAAGGTGTTGCCTACAACGAGGCCTATCCGATGCAGGACTTCTTTGTCGTTACCAAAGTCTACAGTAACGAATTTGACTAGGTTGCTCTCGAGGAAGTCCTTAAAATCCTGGCACTCAACGTCGGCATGGCATATGTGGTAGACCAAGCATAAGTCATGCACGCAAACCTGGATCACGGCGGGCTTCTTCCTCTCTTCGTCCTTTAGATCCTTCTCTCGTCCCAGGACTGTGGTGTACTCAACATCTAGCCCAGCGACCCACTCATCATCTGAGTCTTCGAACATGCGTCTGAAGCGAGAAAGGCATCCTTTCACCGTCGCGGAAGAACGGGTGTAGATGACGTCGAACTCATCGCCGGTGATGGTTCTAACCTTGTACTCACCGCCGATCGTGGAGATTTGGGACGCCATGGATTTGGGAGGAGGGTTAGGATTAGTGGAACTGCCGTAATGTGAATGGACGGGACGACTAGGAGCGAACCGCCGTAGTATTGAAGGACGTGCGGGGACGAGTAGGAGCGAACTGCCAGCGTGCGAACGGCAGGGTAGTGGCTTTCCATTCTCCCATGATACGGGCTTCCGAGAGCCCTTGGATCTGAGATCGAACGGTTGCATGGCGTGATTCTAGACCTATGGGTGAATATCCTATCCTGGAGGGTTATTCTGCAAATTTTCAGCAACTTAGCATGCGACCGTTTGATCTCAGATCCAAGGGCTGCCAGCAGCCCGTATCATGGTCGCGCCTACCACGACCGTCGCGTCGCTCGCGCGGTCGCGCCCTTGGAGATTTAACACGGTGCGTTAGGCTATCTGATGTTGGCATGTCATACATAGTCATCACTTAGTCACTCATACTACAACAAGGTTGGCTATAAGTGTATTTTTTTACTCCTCTCTATCTCTTTCTTCGTACTCAAGGAAGAAACGGTGCTAAGCGCGTGTATTTATTGCATTTGCCAAGGAGTGACCTCTTCCAATGAAATGGTGTTGCTAAGTTTGCTTCATTTAATTAGCTATAGACTCAAAATTGTCTTTTCACCTAGGTACACGCGCTTAGCACCGTTTCTTCCTTGGGTCACCAAACTAGTCTCTCTCTTCTTGATTAACTTGCCACATCAGACTTTATGCTTATGTGGCAAGCTTAAGCACCTGTAGGAGCAAGTAAAAGTAAGTACAATAGTGCGCTTTACATGGCATTTTTGCATATGTGGAGGAAAGAGAGGCAAGGAAAAAGTGGAGAAGTGGGCTCTCATGCAAGAGCCAGCCTCTACTACATGGTGGAGCATTGGGAGAGGCACCTGTATGGAGGTGGTCAGGAATCTGGGAGACTCACGCCGGTCGTAGCGCCGCAGTTAAAATGATAATGGCAAGTCAAATCACGGGGCCCCACCTGTCCAGCAGTAACTCGCTGTCAAATCACACAGCCCTACGTTTGCAGCAGCCTACTCCCTCGTCTTCTCGCGTCTCTGTCGAACCGACTAGGCGGAACTGCCCCGCCGCCTACCGCGCAGGAAAAGCCCCGCCCTCGACTTTTAAATAGTATACAGTATACTAATTTTGTATCCATGGATTGCGCCCGCGCCATGGAGCAAAGCGTCTAGAAAACGAAGGAGAGACGGTGGTCTTGCAATAGAGAAGAGGGAGAGGCGAGACGGTGGTTTTGGAATGGAGATGATGGAGAGGAGAGGAGGTGGTTTTGCAATGGAGAAGAGGGAGAGGAGCGTGCGGCAGCGATTTAGGATTGGACGAGAGGGCCGGCGCGCTCTGACTGGATCAAAATCAAAATCAATTTACCCTTCAATTAAGAAAGCGACCCCACATTAACTAGTCTCCCTTTTATTCTGGGTCATAATTGACCATGATTTTCGCACATAAAATATATGTTATACGTTGTATACAAGGCCACTATCAAAATTACAATTTGCAACTATACAAGGCCACTAACATTAATCGAGGCAAAATTGATGGCGTTTGCCTCGTACTAGCACCCGAGGACATTAATATCCCTTGTGTGCATGCGGGAGTGAGAAGGTTAGCTTGCATTCCCAACATTAATCAACCAATGAGGAGTAAGAGGGTTGGCTTGTTGTGCTTGGGAGAGAAAAACCACATTAATTAACACGACAATCAAGGTGACAAGCTAGCTTGCAACATTGACTTAAACATAGCATTGATTTTTACCTTGGTACCTGTAATATGAGTTTGTGGCCTTGTATACAAAAATGGAGGGAGTATAATTTGAAAGTACATTCAGATACGAACCAAACGATACAATTTTTGGTGACATGCATTCACATTTTGCTTGTCAAATACAGTACGTGGTCAAACTTTGACCCAAAATACGCGAAACAACAAAAAAATACTTCCAAGACCAGCGCCGCTCTTCCGCTCTTCTCCTCTTAAACCACCGCCGCTCCTCTCCTGTTCCAATCTAAATGCAGCGCCGCTCCTCTCCTCTTCCATTTCAAAACCACCGCCCCTCCTCTCCTGTTCCAGTCCAAAACCAGCGTCGCTCCTCTCCCGTTCTAATCCAAAACCAGCGCTGCTCCTCTCCTCTTCCATTCAAAAACCACCGCCGGCGAGTGAAGGTGCTGTGGAGAAGTAGATCGATGGAGGAGTACAACCGATACGTGAGGATCGCAGACGGCGACCCTGTGAAGCTAGCTAGGATGTTGGAGATACAGTCTTGGTTTGACAACAAGGACCAACTAGCGGCGACGGCGACATCCATGGCCAAATATCTGCAACAGAGCGAAAAGGCGGCGATACTCCCGGAGGGAGTCGCGCCGGAGTACATAGAGCTGCTCCTCTGGGCCATGGAGCAAACAGATTCACCGAATCCGATCGTGAGGGAGCGGTGGTGGGAGTATCGATCCCAGATGGAGCATCCACCAGAGATTGAAGGATCGAGCATCTACAGGGTGCCGTTTGTGAGGGTGTCCTGCCAGAGCGAGCCGGTGGAGTCTTCGTCGACCGAACCCAACTGCAAGAGGAGAAAAGCAGTTGGCCCGACGACGCTTCCCCGCCATCGTCTCCCTCGCCGTTCACATCGTCTCACGGGGCGGCTGTCTGCCGCCGAGGAATAGGAGGGGGCTGCCCCCCAGCCCAATAGTCGGGCAGGTTGTGAATTGTCAGGAGGAGCTTAGGGTTGTCAGTATTTGCAGGTTGTGAATTGTGTTTTGTGTTGTGTATTTTGAGAGTACTTTCAGATATGAATGTCTTTTGAATTTCAGATTTGCAGTATTGAGCATATGAAGTATTTTATGAATTCTAGATATCTATTTTTAGCACTTAAAAAATGTAGTTTCATAGGAGTATAAAAGTGCAGACAATGTGATTCTCAGAGAAGAAACTGCAAGTTTCAGTTTCAGATAAGAAACTGCAAGTTCAGTTTCAGATAAGAAACTGCAACTTTCAGAGGCAGAGCATTTATATTAACACGGCCTTTTCAAACAGGGTTAACATCATGTTGGAAGTTTTATTCATGGTCGAAAATGGAACTACCAGCCAGTTAACATCATGCTGATCAACATTCATGCATAGCACATCTTCATATGATGCACAGTCAAAATGCCCACACAATGTCGAGTGTGCGAAACACAGAGAAAACGAGGGACGAAGTTTTGGCAAGTGTTGGACGTGGTTTTGGGCTGCCCCGTCTAGGCTTTCATTTTTAACATGCGCAGCCCACGTCCTCGGATGGGAGGTCCATAGGCCTGTTTGTATTTTCTTAGGGCCGTCATGTATCGACCGGCCTATGGACCTCCCATCCGAGGTTTTATTTTTGGCAGCCCAATTTATGTATTTTTTTGAAGAAAACGCAGAGGTCTGTTCTATTTTTCTATATAAGAATAGGAACGCCAGGTCCAACTTATGTTTCCCTTCTAACTATATTATATATATTTAAATTATTTTATATGTTGACTGTTTAGTTCACATAATTGGCAAATAGATGACCGCTCTCGCGATCCCCTTCGCCCCCGCCACCACCTCCACCCTCGCCGCCGCCCCGCCACTACCTCCACCCTCGCCGCCGCCATAGATCTCGCCGCCACCCCCGCCTCCTGACTCCGGGCGCGCCTGCCCCCCTCAGCAAGTCCGCTCGCGCGCCCCATGGAGTCGCCGGCCATATCCACGGGGGAATGGCTGGAAGACAGGCAGATGTACAAGATGCATCTCCCACATGTCTACAAAGCCTTCCCGCGGATGCTCCAGCCGCTCGACTCCGTCGCGCCGGCGGTGCTGCGGGAGACTCGAGGGAGGAGATGGAGGGAGCGGGCGATGCGGATCCGCGACGACGCTCTCTCCTGGACCCAGTGCACGCGCGAATGGAGGGAAGCAGAGGAGGAAGCTGCGAGGGAGGAAGCCGAGGAGGGACCGAATCCGTTCTCTCACTCGCGCAGGTATGCTCGGATGTGCAAGGATCATGTGGATTGGGAGCTGCTGAATCTAGCCCTGCGGATCTACTTCGAAGGAGATTTCTCGGAGAAGCACAGGATGCCCCACCCCAGTGAGCCGCCGATTGCGTTCGTTCGATGGGCGAAAGGAGAAGTGAATTCAGGAGATCCACGCCGTGCTGCGAGATGGGAATGCTTGACTGGACTCCTGCCCACCAGCACGCCACCGGAGCCGGAGCAGGTGGATCCCCTACCTTACCTCTCCCCCAAACCTGCAGAAGATTGAAATTAGGCTTGCAATCTGCTTCAATTGAGCTGTCTGGTGGTTATTTCTGCTTCCTGAGAGACAACATCTGGCTGGAGGATGAGAAGGAACCAGGAACTCCGATGAATTTCCCCTATCACAATGGGGGGAGCGCCGGTTGGGCAGTGGTACGGCCCACCTCCGCCCCAAATGGGGGCACAATCTGGGCAGGCTCCTGTAATTGCCCAAGATCAATCTGCTGGTGGTTCTGACTCTCAGATCAGTGGGAAATCTCAAGGCAAGAATCAGCAAAAGAAGAGATAGGACATCCAGAAAACTGCTCCTGCCCCTGCTTCGGGCCTTATGGCATACTCTGAGGTGATCTGCTACAACTGTGGGGAACCAGGGCATCATTTGGATAAATGTGTCAAGCCCAAGAGTTGTTTTATCTGCAAAATGGTTACCCATAAAGTTGAGAATTGCCCTGTCAGAAGGAAAACCCACAGTTCTGCTAGATATGTTGGAAGTGCTGCTCCAGGATTATGTCCACCATTGACAGAATTTTCTGTGACACAGAATTAGATAGTTTTTTCCCCTTTCTAGTTGTAGAGCTCTGCCCAGATGTGGTAGTGACCACACTCCTTTGCTCTGGGACTCTGGTCTTAACCAAACTCCAAAGAGCAATAGTTTTAAATTTGAAAAGTGGTGGTTGCTTAGAGAAGATTTTACTGAGCTAGTCAGGAAAATCTGGAATGAGCCTACTGGGAGCAGCTGCCCCCTAGAAAATTGGCAGATCAAAATCAGGAGATTTAGAAGAACTACCAAAGGGTGGAACTCCAATGAGGAAGCTAATCTTAGAAGATACAAAAGGCTTCTCCTCCTTGAGTTTGATTCTCTAGATATTAAGGCAGAAACCACTGACCTCTCTGAGGCTGAGACTAATAGATTAAACTTTGTCCATGGAGAGCTCAAGAAAATTTGGCTTCAAGAAGAAATCAAAGCCAAACAAAGGTCTAGAGATAGGAACATTAAGGAGGGTGATAGAAATACTGCTTACTTCCATGCAGTAGCTAACCAGAGGAGGAGGAAAACCCTCATTCACTCCCTTGATGGCCCTAATGGCCCTGTTACTGAGGTAGATGAGATGCTGAAAGTGGCTAGTGACTTCTACAAAGACCTGTTTAAGAAAGAAAACCCTTCTGGGTTCTCTCTACAAAACAATTTTTTCTCTGCTTCTGAAAAAGTCTCTCCTGCTGAAAATGAGCTGCTAGAAGCCCCTTTTTCAGAGACAGAGGTGAAGGAAGCCATTTTTAGCTCTTATCCTGATGGGGCTCCTGGTCCTGATGGGATTCCCTTCTTGTTTTACCAGCATTTTTGGGACTTGGTGAAAAATGATCTCTTAGATCTTTTCCAAGCCTTTCATAGAGGAGAGTTGGATCCAGCAACTTACTCATGGGGGTCTGTTGGGGTCAAGTTAAATAACTGTGAAAGTGATTTTTTCCTTGCTGGTAAAGGCCTTAGGCAAGGTGACCCCATCTCCCCGCTTTTGTTTAATTTAGTAGTGGACGTTCTTACTAAAATGCTGAGCAAAGCTGCTGATCATAGTCTGATTGCAGGGCTCTGTCCTGAGGTCTGCCCTGGTGGCATCATCTGCCTTCAATATGCAGATGATACCATCCTTTTCTTAGACAATGACTCCACACATGCTAGCAATCTGAAAACTGTTCTAACCTGGTTTGAACAAGTCTCAGGCATGAGAATCAACTACTCTAAAAGTGAACTCATCCCTATCAACATGGATGATCAGGAGTTAGCTGACTTCCTCTCTATTCTAGTCTGTAATAAAGGTAACTTCCCCATTAAGTACCTAGGTATCCCTCTCCACTATGATAAACTGAGGAGAGAGGATATCCAACCCCTTCTGGATAAAATCATTAAAAGGATTGCTGGGTGGAGGGGCAAACTTCTCTCTTACAGAGGTAGATTGATCCTCATACAAGCTTGTTTGGCTAGCATTCCAGTGTATCTCCTCTCCTTCTTCAAGTTCCCTAAATGGGCAGTGAACCTCATCAATTCTCAGATGTCTCATTGCTTGTGGAATGATTTTGAGGGAAATAGGAAGCTACACCTTGCTAATTGGGCCCTAGTCTCTATGAAAAAAGATTTTGGAGGCCTAGGCATACCTAACCTCCAAGAAATTAACATCTGTCTTCTAGGGTCTTGGATTAAAAGATTCTATGAGGAAGACCTGAAACCCTGGAAGCTTCTTATTGCCCATAAATACCTAGGAAATAAACCTAATATTTTTGTCCCTTCCTCCAACCCTAAGACCTCTAGATTCTGGAAAGGATTAAAATCTATTATGCATGCTGTGAAATTTGGCTACAGATGGAACATAGGGGATGGGAGCAGAACCAGGTTCTGGGAAGATACTTGGTTTGGCACATCCCCCTAGCAGTCCAATTTTGGCCTATTTACTCTGTCCGCAATGAGCTTAACAAAAGTGTCAATGAAGTTTGGGACGGTCAATGCTTAAAACTCTCTTTTAAAAGGAACTTTAGTGATAGTCTCATGGAACAATGGTTCCAGTTGGAGGAAATTGCCAAAAGCATTACCTTTACTGCCGAGCCGGATGCCCTGATTTGGCAGCTGGACAATAAGGGGAAGTATTCCTCCAGCTCCCTCTATCATGTTATCAACTTTAGAGGGGTGAGGGGTTCAACCCATGTTTATCCCTGCTGTCTGGAAATTGAGAGTTCCCCCTAAAATTCATGTATTTCTCTGGCTTCTCTCCAAAAACAAATTGATGACTAGGGATAACCTTAGGAAGAGACACATCATCAAACCCCTTGATTGTGTTTACTGCTTGGAACAAGAGTCTTGTTCTCACCTATTTTTGAATGTATAGTTGCTAAA
This sequence comes from Triticum aestivum, assembly GCF_018294505.1. NCBI lineage: Eukaryota > Viridiplantae > Streptophyta > Magnoliopsida > Poales > Poaceae > Triticum > Triticum aestivum. The sequence continues at coordinate 465,509,267 of NC_057797.1, forward strand.
CATCTCTGGCCCACATTGAGGAATATTTCTCTAGTCAGATTGGCTCATCCTTCGAATCTGTCGCCAGATTCTGGATTGCTACCAAAAAGTGCTCAGTTTTAAACACTGTTAGCTCAGCTGTCCTTTGGTGCCTCTGGAAATATAGAAATGCTATGATTTTCAGTAACACCTCCTGGATTTCCATTCCGCAGGTCTTGAGGTTGATCAGGAACATGGTGAGGAACTGGGCGATTCTCTCCTCCGGATCGGACAAGGACAAGTTGATGAGCTTCGTGGAAACCCTAACAAGATCCCTCCAGAAACCGTTGGCGATCACTTGTGGCTGAACAAGGCTCGACCTGCTCTGGGGCTGGACCCGTGGGCTCGTCTCAAGATCTCTGATGAAGATGATGGGCACCTGGCGCCGAAAAAGAGGGACATCCACCATGCTACGCCTTCCAGCCCGGTGTCTCCGCTTGCTTACTGGTTGCCGCAGGCTGACACGGCCCCTCGGCTGAAGACCATGAAGGCTTCGCTGGACCCTCCTTGTGTCATTTGACTGCTCTATCCACTCTGCCTTTGGCACCGCTCGGGTGATTTGTGTTATTTAGAGAACTTGTTCATCCACCCCCCTAGTTTGTAGCTTTTCTACCTTTGCTTTCGAACTGCTCTTTGAGCTGCTGTATCAGAATATGTTGTGGTTTCGTTCTCAACAATGGAACCGGGGAGATGCTCCCTAGTTTTTCTAAAAAATATATTTTATATGTTATTATATAAAGCTTGGTAAGACTGTAAATTTAAGGACGAATGTAATAATATCACTTATTATTTAAATATATTTATAACAAAATGCTCAGCCCCTTTTTATTTTTTGATAACATTGCTGGCCCAACCCAACATTATAATTAGAATCAGCCCAGCAAAATCGTGTATTTCGAGAAAGTGCAAATGGGCTGTAATTTTTTAGGAAATAAAATAAACAGGCCGCATGGACGCTACATTATTTGTTCACCCAGCCCAGCTAATGGTTGTAATTCAAAAAAAGATCAAATTGACTGTAAATTCTACTGCGCAAAAAAAGACTGTAAATTCTAAAAAAATGGGTTGAATACATGCCACATTTTTGGAGGCTGAAATGTGGGCCAATAGGTCGAAGCCAATGCAAGTCGTTGTCAATTTAGTCAACAAATGATTCTGACATGTTAGCCGTTGGATTTACATCCAATAACCGACATCCATCTTCAATCTCTCGTCCTCTTCCTCCAGCGCCGCCAGGACCACCTCCCGCCTCCTGCTGCTAGCAGCTCTGCTTAGCACGCTTCGCTAGGAAGTGCTACTCCATCATTGCCCAGGCCATCCCTCCCCCCCTCCACACCTCCTGTTCTTCTCCACCGACTGCCGAACCACACCGCACTAGAACCAGTTAACCCTCGTACACCTCTCTATCTGCGACTCTACTCCCGCGTCTTCCCATCTCCGGCTCGTTGCTGTCCGGGGCCTCGCCGTCGTCCACCACCTTGGATGCGCTCGGCGCGGCATGGTCAACATGGTCAACAAATGACACCATCGGAAATAGACTGTACGTGGAGAGGCTGACAGCTGGGTCCATGGCCGCACACAAGGAAATGCCTCCTTATTACGCGCAAAATAATGATTCCTCCACCTAACATCTGGGACCCACCGATAGGGCCTCTATATTTCACGAAATAAAGTGCCCCCCGCTGACATGTCAGACCCACCAGCTATCTTCGCACGCAAGGAAGTGCCTCCTTATTACGCACAAAAAAATGAATATCCCCCTGGTAGCTGGAACCCAGCATAGTGGGAGGCTGACTTGTGGGCCTACCAAGTTGACGGGGACGGAGGGCTTTGTCAACTTAGTCAATATGAACGATTCTAGCTCATGTTACCGTACGATGTTCATCCAACGGCCGTAGTGCTTCTTCAACCTCTGGTCTTCTTGCTCCAGCTGCCCAAACTAGCGTTGGTCATGCCGCGTGCTCCTGCCTCCCGTGGCCGGCTGTGATGCCACGGAGGCCTCACCGCCCCTACTACTCCCACCGCTGGCCAGGCCATCCCTCTACTCACCCACACCCCCTGTTATTCTGCGGCGACAACAGCCTCACACCGCAGCCGAACCAGTGAACCCTCGTACTCCTCTTCGCGTGGGCATCCACTGTGTTGGAAATATGCCCTAGAGGCAATAATAAATTAGTTATTATTATATTATATTTCATTATTCATGATAATCGTTTATTATCCATGCTAGAATTGTATTGATAGGAAACTTAGATACATGTGTGGATACATAGACAACACCATGTCCCTAGTAAGCCTCTAGTTGACTAGCTCGTTGATCAATAGATGGTTACGGTTTCCGGACCATGGACATTGGATGTCGTTGATAACGGGATCACATCATTAGGAGAATGATGTGATGGACAAGACGCAATCCTAAGCCTAGCACAAAGATCGTGTAGTTTGTATGCTAAAGCTTTTCTAATGTCAAGTATCATTTCCTTAGACCATGAGATTGTGCAACTCCCGGATACCGTAGGAATGCTTTGGGTGTACCAAACGTCACAACGTAACTGGGTGACTATAAAGGTTCACTACAGGTATCTCCGAAAGTGTCTGTTGGGTTGGCACGAATCGAGACTGGGATTTGTCACTCCGTGTAAACGGAGAGGTATCTCTGGGCCCACTCGGTAGGACATTATCATAATGTGCACAATGTGACCAAGGAGTTGATACGGGATGATGTGTTACAGAACAAGTAAAGAGACTTGCCGGTAACGAGATTGAACAAGGTATCGGGATACCGACGATCGAATCTCGGGCAAGTATCGTACCGATAGATAAAGGGAATTGTATACGGGATTGATTGAATCCTTGACATCGTGGTTCATCCGATGAGATCATCGTGGAGCATGTGGGAGCCAACATGGGTATCCAGATCCCGCTGTTGGTTATTGATTGGAGAGTTGTCTCGGTCATGTCTGCATGGTTCCTGAACCCGTAGGGTCTACACACTTAAGGTTCCATGACGCTAGGGTTATTAGGAAGACTTGTATGTGATTACCGAATGTTGTTCGGAGTCCCGGATGAGATCCCGGACATCACGAGGAGTTCCGGAATGGTCCGGAGGTAAATATTTATATATGGAAAGTTGTTGTTCGGGTTCCGGGAAAAGTTCGGTTTTTTCCGGTATTGTACCGGGAAGCTTCCGGAAGGTTCCGGAGGATTCCGGAGGGGTCCTGAGGTCCGGAAAATGTTCCACCACGTCCAATACAGCAGCATGGGCTGTAGGGGGGCTCCCTAACCTTAATGGGCCAAGGGCACCAGCCCCCCAAGGCCCATGCGCATGGGAGAGGGGAAACCCTAAGGGGGAGGGCCTCCACTTGACTTGGGAGGCACTCCTCCCCCCCTTGGCCGCCGCCCCCAACCCTAGATGGGATCTAAGGGGGGCCGGCCCCCTCTCTCCCTACCTATAAATTGTCGAGGGGTGGGAGGGCGTCCACACCCTTGAACCTGGCGCAACCCCTCCCCTCCAATACCTCTCCTCCTTCGCATGAGCCTGGCGAAGCCCTGCCGGAGAACTGCCACTCCATCACCACCACGCCGTCGTGCTGCTGTTGGACTCTCTTCCTCAACCTCTCCCTCCTCATTGCTGGATCAAGGCGTGGGAGACGTCTCCGTTCCGTACATGTGTTGAACGCGGAGGTGACGTCCGTTCGGCGCTAGGATCATCGGTGATATGGATCACGACGAGTACGACTCCATCAACCCCGTTCACTTGAACGCTTCCACTTAGCAATCTACAAGGGTATGTAGATGCACTCTCCTTCCCCTCGTTGCTAGATTACTCCATAGATTGATCTTGGTGATGCGTAGAAAATTTTAAATTTCTGCTACGATCCACCAACAGTGGCATCATGAGCTAGGTCTATGCGTAGTTTCTATGCACGAGTAGAACACAAAGCAGTTGTGGGCGTCGATATTGTCAATTTACTTGCCGTTACTAGTCTTATATTGATTTGGCGGCATCGTGGGATGAAGCGGCCCAGACCGACCTTACACGTACGCTTACGTGAGACTAGTTCCACCGACTGACATGCACTAGTTGCATAAGGTGGCTAGCGGGTGTCTGTCTCTCCCACTTTAGTCGGATCGGATTCGATGAAAAGGGTCCTTATGAAGGGTAAATAGAAATTGGCATATCACGTTGTGGTTTTCATGTAGGTAAGAAACGTTCTTGCTAGAAACCTATAGCAGCCACGTAAAAACTTGCAACAACAATTAGGGGACGTTTAACTTGTTTTTGCAGCATATGCCTTGTGATGTGATATGGCCAAAAGTATGTGATGAATGATATATGTGATGTATGAGATTGATCATGTTCTTGTAATAGGAATCACGACTTGCATGTCAATGAGTATGACAACCGGCAGGACCCATAGGAGTTGTCTTAATTTATTTATGACCTGTGTGTCAACATAAACGTCATGTAATTACTTTACTTTATTACTAAAGCGTTAGCCATAGTAGTAGAAGTAATGGATGATGAGACAACTTCAAGAAGACACGATGATGGAGATCATGATGATGGAGATCATGGTGTCATGCCGGTGACAACGATGATCATGGAGCCCTGAAGATGGAGATCAAAAGGAGCAAAATGATATTGGCCATATCATGTCACTATTTGATTGCATGTGATGTTCATCATGTTTTACATCTTATTTGCTTAGAACGACGGTAGCTTAAATAAGATGATCCCTCACTAAAATTTCAAGAAAAGTGTTCCCCCTAACTGTGCACCGTTGCGAAGGTTCATTGTTTCGAAGCACCACGTGATGATCGAGTGTGATAGATTCTAATGTTCGAATACAACGGGTGTTGACGAGCCTAGCATGTACAGACATGGCCTCGGGACACATGCGAAACACTTAGGTTGACTTGACGAGCCTAGCATGTACAGACATGGCCTCGGAACACGGAAGACCGAAAGGTCGAACATGAGTCATATAGAAGATACGATCAACATGAGATGTTCACCATTGATGACTAGTCCGTCTCACGTGATGATCGGACATGGCCTAGTTGATTCGGATCATGTTTCACTTAGATGACTAGAGGGATATCTATCTGAGTGGGAGTTCATTAAATTAATTTGATTAGATGAACTCAACTATCATGAACATAGTCTAAATTGTCTTCGCAAATATGTTGTAGATAAATAGCTCACGTTGTAGCTCCCTGTTTCAATACGTTCCTAGAGAAAGATTAAGTTGAAAGATATTGTAAGCAATGATGCAGACTAGGTCCGTAGTTCAAGGAGTGTCCTCACTACTACACAAAAGGCTTACGTCTTTGATGCACCGCTCGATGTGCAAACCCCTACAACGTCGTCTGTGGATGTTGTGAACACTTGTCAGACACGTCATGATGACTACTTGATAGTTTAGTGCACCATACTTTACGGCTTAGAATCGGGATTCCAATGACATTTTGAACGCCATAGAACATATGAGATGTTCCAAGAGCTGAAATTGGGATTTCAGGCTCATGCCCGTGTTGAGAGGTGTGAGACCTCTGACAAGTTCTTTTGCCAACAAGATGGAGGAGAATAGCTCAGCTAGTGAGCATGTGCTCAGAATGTCTGGGTGCTACAATCACTTAAATCAAGTGGGAGTTAAACTTCTAGATAAGATAGTGATTGATAGAGTTCTCTAGCCACTATCACTAAGCTACTAGATCTTCGTGATGAACTATGACATGCAAGGGATGGAGTTGATCCCAGAGATGTTCGCGGTGCTTAAGACCGCAAAAGGTAGAAATCAAGAAGGAGCATCAAGTGTTGATGGTTTAACAAGACCACTGGTTTCAAGAAGGGCAAGGTCTAGAAGGGAAACTTCATGGATGGCAAACCAGTTGCCGCTCCAGTGAAGGAACCCAAGGTTGAACGCAAACCCGAGACTAAGTGCTTCTATTGTAAGGGGAACGGTCACTGGTAGCGGAATTACCCCAAATGCATGGTAGATAAGAAGGCTGGCAACTTCAACAAAGTATATATGTGTTATTAATGTGTACCTCACTAGTACTCCTGGTAGCACCTGGGTATTGGATACCGGTTTAGTTGCTATTATTGGTGACTTGAAGTAAAAGCTACGAACTAAAACGGAGACTGGCTAAGGGCAAGGGGACGATGTGTGTTGGAAGTGTTTCCAAAGTTGATGAGATCACCATCGCACGCTCCATCTGCCTTCGGGATTAGTATTGAACCTAGATAAATGTTATCAGGTGTCTACGTTGAGCATGAATATGATTAGATCATGTTCATTGCAATACGGTTATTCATTTAAATTAGAGAATAATGGTTATTCTGTTTACATGAATAATACCTTTCATGGTCATGCACCCTATGTGAATGGTTCATTGAATCCCGGTCGTGGTAATACACATGTTCACGTCAAAAGATGTAGAGTTAATAATTATAGTACCACTTTCTTGTGGCACTGCTGCTTAGGTCATAATGGCGTAAGATGCATGAAGAAACTCCATGTCGATGGATGTTTGGAGTCACTTGATTTTGAATCACTTGACACATGCGAGCCATGCCTCATGGGCAGGATGACTAAGACCCCGTTTTCAGGTACAATGAAATGGGCAAGTGACTTGTTGGAAATCATGCATGCTGATGTGTGTGATCCAATGAGAATTGAAGCGTGCGGTGGATATCGCTATTTTCTCATCTTCACTGACGATTTGGGTAGATATAGGTATATCTACTTAATAAAGCACAAGTCTGAAACGTTTGAAAAGTTCAAGCGATTTCAGAGTGAAGTTAAGAATCATCATAACAATAAGATCATGTTCCTACGATCTGATCAAAAGGGGATTTTCTGAGTTATGAGTTTGGCAATCACTTCAGACATTGTGGAATTGTTTCACAGTTGAAGCCGCCTGGAACACCACAAGGTAATGGTGTGTCCAGACGTCGTAATCGAACCCTATGAGATATGGTGCGATATATGATATCTCTTACCAATCTACCGTTTTCATTTTGAGGTTATGCGTTAGAGACAGCTGCATTCACTTTAGATAGGACACCATCTAAGTCCGTTGAGACGACGTCATATGAACATTGGTTTGGCAAGAAACCAAATTTGTCGTTTCTTAATGTTTGGGGATGCGATGCTTAGGGCTTCAGCCGCAGAAGCTCGAACCCAAAAGCGGACAAACACATCTTCATAGGATACCCAAGGGTGACAGTTGGGTATACCTTCTATATCAGATCCGAGGGAAAATTGTTTGTCGCTAAGAACGGGTCCTTTCTCGAGAAGGAGTTTCTCTCGAAAGAATTGAGTGGGAGGAAGATAGAACTTGATGAGGTTGTCGAACCTTTATTTCAACCAGAGAGTGATGCAACACAGAAAGCTGTTTTCTGTGGAGCCTACATCTGTTGAATAGGAAGTTAATGATAGTGATCATGAAGCTTCAGATCAAGTTGCTATCAAACCTCGTAGGTCGACAAGGATATGTACTACTCCTGAGTGGTACGGTAATCCTGTCTTAAATATCATGTTGTTGGACAACAATGAACCTACGAACTATGGAGAAGCAATGGTGGGCCCGTATTCCGACAAATGGTAAGAAGCCATGAAATCCGAGATAGGATCCATGTATCAAAACAAAGTATGGACTTTGGTGGACTTGCCCGATGATCGGCAAGCCATTGAGATAAATGGATCTTTAAGAAGAAGACGGACATGGGCGGTGTTGTTACCGTCTATGAAGCTCGACTTGTGGTAAAGAATCTTTTCACAAGTTCAAGGAGTTGACTACGATGAGAATTTCTCACCCGTAGCAATGCTTAAGTCCGTCGGAATCATGTTAGCATTAGCTGTATTTTTCGATTATGAAATCTTACAGATGGATGTCAAAACAAGTTTTCTTACCAAGTTTTCATAAGAAAAGTTGTATGTGATACAATAAAAGGTTTTGTCGATCCTAAGGATGCTAAAAGGTATGCTGGCTCCAGCAATCCTTCTATGGACTAGAGCAAGCATCTCGGAATTGGAATATATGTTTTGATGGAGTGATCAAAGCTTTTAGGTTTATACAATGTTTGCTAGAAACTTGTATTTACAAGAAAGTGAGTGGGAGCACTACAACATTTCTGATAAGTATATGTGGATGACATATTGTTGATCTGAAATAATGTAGAATCTCTAGAAAGCATAAACGGTTGTTTGAAGAGTGTTTTTCAAAGGAAGACCTGGATAAAGCTGCTTACAAATTGGGCATCAAGATCTATAGAGATAGATCAAGATGCCTGATGATACTTTCAAAGAACGCACACCTTGACATGTTTTTGAAGAAGTTCAAAATAGATCAGTCGAAGAAGGGATTCTTACCTGAGTTGTAAGGTGTGAAGTTGAGTAAGACTCAAAGCTTGACCACGGCAGAAAAAGAGACGAAGGTCGTCCCCTATGCTTTTGTCATAGGCTCTATACGGTATGCCATGCTGAGTACCGCACCTGATGTGTGCCTTGCCATATGTCTGGCATGAGGGTACCAAGGTGATCTAGGAGTGGATCACCAGATAGCGGTCAAAATTATCCTTAGAGGAATAAGGAAACGTTTCTCGGTTATGGAGGTGATAAAGAGTTCGACGTAAAGAGTTATGTCGATGCAAGCTTAACACCTATCCGGATAGCTCTGAGTAGATATATCGGATACGTATAATGGAGCAACAATTTTGAATAGCTCCAAGTGGAACGTGGTAGCAGCATCTACGATATGACATAAAGTTTTGCAAAATACATAGGGATCTGAATATGGCAAGACCCATTGACTACAACCTCTCTCACAAGCATAACATGATCAAACCCAGAACTCTTTGAGTGTTTATCACATAGTGATGTGAACTAGATCATCGAGTCTAGTAGACTCTTGGATGTTGGTCACATGGCGATGTGACATGTGAGTGTTAATCACATGGCGATGTGAACTAGATTATTGACTCTAGTGCAAGTGGGAGACTGTTGGAAATATGCCCTAGAGGCAATAATAAATTAGTTATTATTATATTATATTTCATTGTTCATGATAATCGTTTATTATCCATGCTAGAATTGTATTGATAGGAAACTCAGATACATGTGTGGATACATAGACAACACCATGTCCCTAGTAAGCCTCTAGTTGACTAGCTCGTTAATCAATAGATGGTTACGGTTTCCTGACCATGGACATTGGATGTCGTTGATAACGGGATCACATCATTAGGAGAATGATGTGATGGACAAGACCCAATCCTAATCCTAGCATAAAGATCGTGTAGTTCGTATGCTAAAGCTTTTCTAATGTCAAGTATCATTTCCTTAGACCATGAGATTGTGCAACTCCCGGATACCGTAGGAATGCTTTGGGTGTACCAAACGTCACAACGTAACTGGGTGACTATAAAGGTTCACTACAGGTATCTCCGAAAGTGTCTGTTGGGTTGGCACGAATCGAGACTGGGATTTGTCACTCTGTGTAAACGGAGAGGTATCTCTGGGCCCACTCGATAGGACATTATCATAATGTGCACAATGTGACCAAGGAGTTGATCACTGGATGATGTGTTACGGAACGAGTAAAGAGACTTGCCGGTAACGAGATTGAACAAGGTATCGGGATACCGACGATCGAATCTCGGGCAAGTATCGTACTGATAGACAAATGGAATTGTATATGGGATTGATTGAATCCTTGACATCGTGGTTCATCCGATGAGATCATCGTGGAGCATGTGGGAGCCAACATGGGTATCCAGATCCCGCTATTGGTTATTGACCGGAGAGTTGTCTCGGTCATGTCTACATGGTTCCCGAACCCGTAGGGTCTACACACTTAAGGTTCGATGACGCTAGGGTTATTAGGAAGACTTGTATGTGATTACCGAATGTTGTTCGGAGTCCCGGATGAGATCCCGGACATCACGAGGAGTTCCGGAATGGTCCGGAGGTAAAGATTTATATATGGAAAGTTGTTGTTCGGGTTCTGGGAAAAGTTCGGTTTTTTCCGGTATTGTACCGGGAAGCTTCCCGAAGGTTCCGGAGGATTCCGGAGGGGTCCGGAGGTCCGGAAAATGTTCCACCACGTCCAATACAGCAGCATGGGCTGTAGGGGGGAGCCCTAACCTTAATGGGCCAAGGGCACCAGCCCCCCCAAGGCCCATGCGCATGGGAGAGGGGAAACCCTAAGGGGGAGGGCCTCCACTTGACTTGGGAGGCACTCCTCCCCCCTTGGCCGCCACACCCAACCCTAGATGGGATCTAAGGGGGGCTGGCCCCCTCTCTCCCCACCTATAAATAGTGGAGGGGTGGGAGGGCAGCCACACCCTTGAACCTGGCGCAGCCCCTCCCCTCCAATACCTATCCTCCTCCGCGTGAGCCTGGCGAAGACCTGCCGGAGAACTGCCACTCCATCACCACCACGCCGTCGTGCTGCTGTTGGACTCTCTTCCTCAACCTCTCCCTCCTCCTTGCTGGATCAAGGCGTGGGAGACATCTCCGTTCCGTATGTGTGTTGAACGCGGAGGTGCCGTTCGTTCGGCGCTAGGATCATCGGTGATTTGGATCACGACGAGTACGACTCCATCAACCCCGTTCACTTGAACGCTTCCGCTTAGCGATCTACAAGGGTATGTAGATGCACTATCCTTCCCCTCGTTGCTAGATTACTACATAGATTGATCTTGGTGATGCGTAGAAAATTTTAAATTTTTGCTATTCCCTAACACACTGCTGCGTCTTCCCCGGTTCCGAGTCGTCACCTTCCTAGTCCTCGCCGTCGTCCATCGCCCTGGTGCTCTCGGCGCGGCGTGGTCAACGTGGTCAACGACCGACTTTCATCGGAAGAGTACTATATGTGGAGAGGCTGACAGCTGGGTCCACGGCAGTCGCAAGGAAGTGCCTTCTTATTATGCGGAAAATAATTATTCCTCCACCTGACAGCGGGGACCCACCGGACGGGCCACCAGTATTTTGCGAAAAAAATCGTTTCCCCCTGACTGCTGGGACCCACCGGACGGGCCACTGTATTTTGCGAAAAAACGTTCCCCCCGCTGTCAGCTCAGACCCACCAGAAGTTCCTCCTTATTACGCACAAAAAAATGAATACTCCCCCGACTAGCTAGGACCCACCTTGCTGGGAGGCCGACTTGTGGGCCTACTAAGTTGACAGGGACGAAGGGCTTTGTCAACTTAGTCAATATGAACGATTCTAGCTCCAGTGACCGTACGATGTCCATCCAACGGCCGTAGTGCTTCTTCAACCTCTGGTATTCTTGCTCCAGCCGCCCAAAGCAGCGCCGGTCGTGCCGCATGCTCCTGCCTCCCGTGGCCGGCTGTGCTGCCGCAGATGTTGGGTTTCGTAGTAATTTCAAAAAAAATCCTACGCACACGCAAGATCATGGTGATGCATAGCAACGAGAGGGGAGAGTGTGATCTACGTACCCTTGTAGATCGACAACGGAAGCGTTAGCACAACATGGTTGATGTAGTCATACATCTTCACGGCCCGACCGATCAAGCACCGAAACTACGGCACCTCCGAGTTCTAGCACACGTTCAGCTCGATGACGATCCCCGGACTCCGATCCAGGAAAGTGTCAGGGAAGAGTTCCGTCAGCACGACGGCATGGTGACGATCTTGATGTACTACCGTCGCAGGGCTTCGCCTAAGCACCGCTACAATATTATCGAGGACTATGGTGGAAGGGGCACCGCACACGGCTAAGAATATGATCATGTGGATCAACTTGTGTGTGTAGGGGTGCCCCCTGCCTCCGTATATAAAGGATCAAAGGGGAGGTGTGGACGGCCAGGGAGGGCGCGCCAGGAGGAGTCCTACTCCCTCCGGGAGTAGGATTCCCCCCCTTTCCTAGTTGGAATAGGATTCGGGAGGGGGGAAAGAGGAGAGAGAGAAGGAAGGGGGGCGCCGGCCCCCTCTCCTTGTCCTATTCGGACTAGGGGGGAGGGGCGCGCGACCCAGCCCTGGCCACCTCTCCTCTCCTCCACTAAAGCCCACTAAGGCCCATATACCTCCCGGGGGGTTCCGGTAACCTCCCGGTACTCCGGTAAAATCCCGATTTCACCCAGAACACTTCCGATATCCAAATATAGGCTTCCAATATATCAATCTTTATGTCTCGACCATTTCGAGACTCCTCGTCATGTCCGTGATCACATCCGGGACTCCGAACAAACTTCAGTACATCAAAACTCATAAACTCATAATATAGCTGTCATCGAAACCTTAAGCGTGCGGACCCTACGGGTTCGAGAACAATGTAGACATGAACGAGACACGTCTTCGGTCAATAACCAATAGCGGAACCTGGATGCTCATATTGGCTCCTACATATTCTACGAAGATCTTTTATCGGTCAGACCACATAACAACATACGTTGTTCCCTTTGTCATCGGTATGTTACTTGCCCGAGATTCGATCGTCGGTATCTCAATACCTAGTTCAATCTCGTTACCGGCAAGTCTCTTTACTCGTTCCGTAATACATCATCTCACAACTAATTCATTAGTTGCAATGCTTGCAAGCCTTATGTGATGTGCATTACCGAGAGGGCCCAGAGATACCTCTCCGACAATCGGAGTGATGAATCCTAATCTCGAAATACGCCAACCCAACATCTACCTTTGGAGACACCTGTAGAGCACCTTTATAATCACCCAGTTACGTTGTGACGTTTGGTAGCACACAAAGTGTTCCTCCGGCAGACGGGAGTTGCATAATCTCATAGTCATAGGAACATGTATAAATCATGAAGAAAGCAATAGCAACATACTAAACGATCGAGTGCTAAGCTAATGGAATGGGTCATGTCAATCAGATCATTCACCTAATGATGTGATCCCGTTAATCAAACAACAACTCTTTGTTCATGGTTAGGAAACATAACCATCTTTGATTAACGAGCTAGTCTAGTAGAGGCATACTAGTGACACTCTGTTTGTCTATGTATTCACACATGTATTATGTTTCCGGTTAATACAATTCTAGCATGAAAAATACACATTTATCATGATATAAGGAAATAAATAATAACTTTATTATTGCCTCTAGGGCATATTTCCTTCAGTCTCCCAGTTGCACTCGAGTCAATAATCTAGATTACACAGTAATGATTCTAACACCCATGGAGCCTTGGTGCTGATCATGTTTTGCCCTTGGAAGAGGCTTAGTCAATGAGTCTGCTACATTCAGATCCGTATGTATCTTGCAAATCTCTATGTCTCCCACCTGGACTAGATCCCGGATGGAATTGAAGCGTCTCTTGATGTGCTTGGTTCTTTTGTGAAATCTGGATTCCTTTGCCAAGGCAATTGCACCAGTATTGTCACAAAAGATTTTCATTGGACCCGATGCACTAGGTATGACACCTAGATCGGATATGAACTCCTTCATCCAGACTCCTTCATTTGCTGCTTCCGAAGCAGCTATGTATTCTGCTTCACACGTAGATCCCGCCACGACGCTTTGTTTAGAACTGCACCAACTGATAGCTCCACCGTTTAATGTAAACACGTATCCGGTTTGCGATTTAGAATCGTCCGGATCAGTGTCAAAGCTTGCATCGACGTAACCATTTACGATTAGCTCTTTGTCACCTCCATAAACGAGAAACATATCCTTAGTCCTTTTCAGGTATTTCAGGATGTTCTTGACCGCTGTCCAGTGATCCACTCCTGGATTACTTTGGTACCTCCCTGCTAGACTTATAGCAAGGCACACATCAGGTCTGGTACACAGCATTGCATACATGATAGAGCCTATGGCTGAAGCATAGGGAACATCTTTCATTTTCTCTCTATCTTCTGCAGTGGTCGGGCATTGAGTCTGACTCAACTTCACACCTTGTAACACAGGCAAGAACCCTTTCTTTGCTTGATCCATTTTGAACTTCTTCAAAACTTTGTCAAGGTATGTGCTTTGTGAAAGTCCAATTAAGCGTCTTGATCTATCTCTATAGATTTTAATGCCTAATATGTAAGCAGCTTCACCGAGGTCTTTCATTGAAAAACTATTATTCAAGTATCCCTTTATGCTATCCAAAAATTCTATATCATTTCCAATTAGTAATATGTCATCCACATATAATATCAGAAATTCTACAGAGCTCCCACTCACTTTCTTGTAAATACAGGCTTCTCCAAAAGTCTGTATAAAACCAAATGCTTTGATCACACTATCAAAGCGTTTATTCCAACTCCGAGAGGCTTGCACCAGTCCATATATGGATCGCTGGAGCTTGCACACTTTGTTAGCTCCCTTTGGATCGACAAAACCTTCTGGTTGCATCATATACAACTCTTCTTCTAGAAATCCATTCAGGAATGCAGTTTTGACATCCATCTGCCAAATTTCATAATCATAAAATGCGGCAATTGCTAACATGATTCAGACAGACTTAAGCATCGCTACGGGTGAGAAGGTCTCATCGTAGTCAATCCCTTGAACTTGCTGAAAACCTTTTGCGACAAGTCGAGCTTTGTAGACAGTAATATTACCGTCAGCGTCAGTCTTCTTCTTGAAGATCCATTTATTCTCAATTGCTTGTCGATCAGTGGGCAAGTCAACCAAAGTCCATACTTTGTTCTCATACATGGATGCCATCTCAGATTTCATGGCTTCAAGCCATTTTGCGGAATCTGGGCTCACCATCGCTTCTTCATAGTTCGTAGGTTCATCATGATCTAGTAGCATGACTTCCAGAACAGGGTTACCGTACCACTCTGGTGCGGATCTCACTCTGGTTGATCTACGAGGTTCAGTAGTATCTTGTTCTGAAGTTTCATGATCATTATCATTAGCTTCCTCACTAATTGGTGTAGGTGTCATAGAAACAGGTTTTTGTGATGTACTACTTTCCAATATGGGAGTAGGTACAGTTACCTCGTCAAGTTCTACTTTCCTCCCACTCACTTCTTTCGAGAGAAACTCCTTCTCCAGAAAGTTTCCGAATTTAGCAACAAAAGTCTTGCCTTCGGATCTATGATAGAAGGTGTATCCAATAGTTCCTTTGGATATCCTATGAAGACACATTTCTCCGATTTGGGTTCGAGCTTATCAGGTTGAAGCTTTTTCACATAAGCATCGCAGCCCCAAACTTTCAGAAACGACAACTTTGGTTTCTGCCAAACCACAGTTCATAAGGCGTCGTCTCAACGGATTTTGATGGTGCCCTATTTAACGTGAATGCGGCCGTCTCTAGAGCGTATCCCCAAAACGATAGCGGTAAATCAGTAAGAGACATCATAGATCGTACCATATCTAGTAAAGTGCGATTACGACGTTCGGACACACCATTACGCTGTGGTGTTCCGGGTGGCGTGAGTTGCGAAACTATTCCACATTGTTTCAAATGTATACCAAACTCGTAACTCAAATATTCTCCTCCATGATCAGATCGTAGGAATTTTATTTTCTTGTTACGATGATTTTCAACTTCACTCTGAAATTCTTTGAACTTTTCAAACATTTCAGACTTGTGTTTCATTAAGTAGATATACCCATATCTGCTTAAGTCATATGTGAAGGTGAGAAAATAACGATATCCGCCACGAGCCTCAACATTCATCGGTCCACATACATCTGTATGTATGATTTCCGACAAATCTGTTGCTCTCTCCATAGTACCGGAGAACGGTGTTTTTGTCATCTTACCCATAAGGTACGGTTCGCAAGTACCAAGTGATTCATAATCAAGTGGTTCCAAAATCCCATCATTATGGAGTTTCTTCATGCGCTTTATACCGATATGACCTAAACGGCACTGCCACAAATAAGTTGCACTAGCATTATCAACTTTGCATCTTTTGGTTTCAACACTATGAATATGTGTGTCACTACTATCGAGATTTAATAAGAATAGACCACTCTTTAAGGGTGCATGACCATAAAAGATATTATTCATGTAAATAGAACAACCATTATTCTCTGATTTAAATGAATAACCGTCTCGCATCAAACAAGATCCAGATATAATGTTCATGCTTAACGATGGCACCAAATAACAATTATTTAGGTCTAATATTAATCCCGAAGGTAGATGTAGAGGTAGCGTGCCGACTGCGATCACATCGACTTTGGAACCATTTCCCACGTGCATCGTCACCTCGTCCTTAGCCAATCTTCGCTTAATACGTAGTCCCTGTTTCGAGTTGCAAATATTAGCAGTAGAACCAGTATCAAATACCCAGGTGCTACTGCGAGCATTAGTAAGGTACACATCAATAACATGTATATCACATATACCTTTGTTCACCTTGCCATCCTTCTTATCCGCCAAATACTTGAGGCAGTTCTGCTTCCAGTGACCAGTCTGCTTGCAGTAGAAGCACTCAGTTTCAGGCTTAGGTCCAGGTTTGGTTTCTTCTCTTGAGCAGCAACTTGCTTGCTGTTCTTTTTGAAGTTCCCCTTCTTCTTCCCTTTGCCCTTTTTCTTGAAACTAGTGGTCTTGTTGACCATCAACACTTGATGCTCCTTCTTGATTTCTACCTCCGCAGCTTTCAGCATTGCGAAGAGCTCGGGAATAGTCTTATTCATCCCTTGCATATTATAGTTCATCACGAAGCTCTTGTAGCTTGGTGGCAGTGATTGGAGAATTCTGTCAATGACGCAATCATCTGGAAGATTAACTCCCAATTGAATCAAGTGATTATTATACCCAGACATTTTGAGTATATGCTCACTGACAGAACTGTTCTCCTCCATCTTACAGCTATAGAACTTATTGGAGACTTCATATCTCTCAATCCGGGCATTTGCTTGAAATATTAACTTCAACTCCTGGAACATCTCATATGCTCCATGACGTTCAAAACGTCGTTGAAGTCCCGATTCTAAGCCGTAAAGCATGGCACACTGAACTATCGAGTAGTCATCAGCTTTGCTCTGCCAGACGTTCATAACATCTGGTGTTGCTCCAGCAGCAGGCCTGGCACCCAGCGGTGCTTCCAGGACGTAATTCTTCTGTGCAGCAATGAGGATAATCCTCAAGTTACGGACCCAGTCCGTGTAATTGCTACCATCATCTTTCAACTTTGCTTTCTCAAGGAACGCATTAAAATTCAACGGAACAACAACACGGGCCATCTATCTACAATCAAACATGAATAAGCAAGATACTATCAGGTACTAAGTTCATGATAAATTTAGGTTCAATTAATCATATTACTTAAAGAACTCCCACTTAGATAGACATCCCTCTAATCCTCTAAGTGATTACGTGATCCAAATCAACTAAACCATGTCCGATCATCACGTGAGATGGAGTAGTTTCATTGGTGAACATCGCTATGTTGATCATATCTACTATATGATTCACGCTCGACCTTTCGGTCTCCGTGTTCCGAGGCCATATCTGTATATGCTTGGCTCGTCAAGTATAACCTGAGTATTCCGCGTGTGCAACTGTTTTGCACCCGTTGTATTTGAACGTAGAGCCTATCACACCCGATCATCACGTGGTGTCTCAGCACGAAGAACTTTCGCAACGGTGCATACTCAGGGAGAACACTTCTTGATAATTAGTGAGAGATCATCTTATAATGCTACCGTCAATCAAAGCAAGATAAGATGCATAAAAGATAAACATCACATGCAATCAATATTAGTGATATGATATGGCCATCATCATCTTGTGCTTGTGATCTCCATCTTCGAAGCACCGTCATGATCACCATCGTAACCGGCGCGACACCTTGATCTCCATCGTAGCATCGTTGTCGTCTCGCCAATCTTATGCTTCCACGACTATCGCTACCGCTTAGTGATAAAGTAAAGCATTACAACGCGATTGCATTGCATACAATAAAGCGACAACCATATGGCTCATGCTAGTTGCCGATAAATCGGTTACAAAACATGATCATCTCATACAATAAAATTTAGCATCATGTCTTGACCATATCACATCACAACATGCCCTACAAAAACAAGTTAGACGTCTTCTACTTTGTTGTTGCATGTTTTACGTGGCTGCTACGGGCTTAAGCAAGAACCAATCTTACCTACGTATCAAAACCACAATGATAGTTTGTCAAGTTGGTGCTGTTTTAACCTTCGCAAGGACCGGGCGTAGCAACACTCGGTTCAATTAAAGTTGGAGAAACTGTCACCCGCTAGCCACCTTTGTGCAAAGCACATCGGGAGAACCGGTCTCGCGTAAGCGTACGCGTAATGTCGGTCCGGGCCGCTTCGTCCAACAATACCGCTGAACCAAAGTATGACATGCTGGTAAGCAGTATGACTTATATCGCCCACAACTCACTTGTGTTTTACTCGTGCATATAACATCAACATATAAAACCTAGGCTCGGATGACACTGTTGGGTTTCGTAGTAATTTCAAAAAATTTCCTATGCACACGCAAGATCATGGTGATGCATAGCAACGAGAGGGGAGAGTGTGATCTATGTACCCTTGTAGATCGACAACGGAAGCATTAGCACAACGTGGTTGATGTAGTCGTACGTCTTCACGGCCCGACCGATCAAGCACCGAAACTACGACACCTCCGAGTTCTAGCACACGTTCAGCTCGATGACGATCCCGGGACTCTGATCCAGCAAAGTGTCGGGGAAGAGTTCCGTCAGCACGACGGCGTGGTGACGATCTTGATGTACTACCGTCGCAGGGCTTCGCCTAAGCACCGCTACAATATTATCGAGGACTATGGTGGAAGGGGGCACCGCACACGGCTAAGAATATGATCACGTGGATCAACTTGTGTGTGTAGGGGTGCCCCCTGCCTCCGTATATAAAGGATCAAAGGGGAGGTGTGGCCGGCCAAGGAGGTCGCGCCAGGAGGAGTCCTACTCCCTCCGGGAGTAGGATTCCCCCCTTTCCTAGTTGGAATAGGATTCAGGAGGGGGGAAAGAGGAGAGAGAGAAGGAAGGGGGGCGCCGGCCCCCTATCCTTGTCCTATTAGGACTAGGGGGGGGAGGGGCGCGCGGCCCAGCCCTGGCCACCTCTCCTCTCTTCCACTAAAGCCCACTAAGGCCCATATACCTCCCGGGGGGTTCCGGTAACCTCTCGGTACTCCGGTAAAATCCCGATTTCACCCGGAACACTTTCGATATCCAAATATAGGCTTCCAATATATCAATCTTTATGTCTCGACCATTTCGAGACTCCTCGTCATGTCCGTGATCACATCCGGGACTCTGAAAAAACTTCGGTACATCAAAACTCATAAACTCATAATATAACTGTCATCGAAACCTTAAGCGTGCGGACCCTACGGGTTCGAGAACAATGTAGACATCACCGAGACACGTCTTCGGTCAATAACCAATAGCGGAACCTGGATGCTCATATTGTCTCCTACATATTCTACGAAGATCTTTTATCGGTCAGACCGCATAACAACATATGTTGTTCCCTTTGTCATCGGTATGTTACTTGCCCGAGATTCAATCGTCGGTATCTCAATACCTAGTTCAATCTCGTTACCGGCAAGTCTCTTTACTCGTTCCGTAATACATCATCTCACAACTAATTCATTAGTTGCAATGCTTGCAAGGCTTATGTGATGTGCATTACCGAGAGGGCCCAGAGATACCTCTCCGACAATCGGAGTGACGAATCCTAATCTCGAAATACGCCAACCCAACATCTACCTTTGGAGACACCTGTAGAGCACCTTTATAATCACCCAGTTACGTTGTGATGTTTGGTAGCACACAAAGTGTTCCTCCGGCAGACGGGAGTTGCATAATCTCATAGTCATAGGAACATGTATAAGTCATGAAGAAAGCAATAGCAACATACTAAACGATCGGGTGCTAAGCTAATGGAATGGGTCATGTCAATCAGATCATTCACCTAATGATGTGATCCCGTTAATCAAACAACAACTCTTTGTTCATGGTTAGGAAACATAACCATCTTTGATTAACGAGCTAGTCTAGTAGAGGCATACTAGTGACACTCTGTTTGTCTATGTATTCACACATGTATTATGTTTCCGGTTAATACAATTCTAGCATGAATAATAAACATTTATCATGATATAAGGAAATAAATAATAACTTTATTATTGCCTCTAGGGCATATTTCCTTCAGCAGAGGCCTCACCGCCCCCTACTATTCCCACCGCTGGCCAGGCCCTGCGGCGACGGCAGCCTCACACCGCAGCCGAACCAGTGAACCCTCGTAGTCCTCTCCGCGCGGGCTTACACTGCCACGTCGTCCCCTTCCTAGACCTCGCCGTCGTCCACTGTCGTGGTGCTCTCTGCGCGGCGTGGTCAACGTGGTCAAGGAATGACTTCCATCGGAAGAGTACTGTTCGTGGAGAGGCTGATAGCTGGGTCCAGGGCCACAGCCTAGTTTTTTTGTGATTTGCCAAGTAAGTCGCTTTGTCAGGCCTGTTGGGCTGCAAATCTTTCAAGACGAGGAGAGCTTTCATTTGTCTGGCCGAGAAAATGGCCCGTCAGTAATGAGCAATGGGTTGTACATTTTTAAAACACATCAAACCGGTAATTAGTTTCAAATATCTTTTTTTTCATTTCAAGATTTTAAATTCCATTAATTTTTATGCGTGGAGAATTTGTTGGATTTTATATTTATATACATTTATTTTTTAAATTAGTTTGAATGTGAGTCGAAATTTCAGGATTAAAAACAGTTCAGAACGCACCGAAATATGCAAATTTTCGTATAATTTTTTAACCGTTGCCACAATATGGGCTGTAATGCTAACAAAAAGAATATGGGCTCCAAAAAAACCTTAAGAATTAGCAAATGGGCTGTAAATTATTAGAAATAATGGCAGATGGGCTTTATGCTGTTTTCCACAGATTTGAGGCTTTCCTAAAAAAGGTTGACGCACAAGCACTGACTGTTGGATGTCCATCCAACGGCCGTCGTGCTTCTTCAATCTCTGCTCTTCCTGCTCCAGCCGCTCAAACAAGCGCCGGCGGGACTGCCTGCACTGTCCTCCTCGCGGCCGGCTGTGCTGCCGCGCAGGCCTCACCGCTCGATCGTACTCCCATCGCTGGCCTAGCCATCCCTCTACTCACCCACACCTGCTGTTATTCTCCGATGACGGCAGACGAACCAGTAAACCCTTGTACAGTCGTACTCCCCTCCGCGTGGGAAACAACTGCCGAGTCTTCCCTGCCTCCGTGTCGTCCCCTTCCTAGGCCTCGTCGTCGTCCACCGCCCTGGTGCTCTCGGCGCGACGTGGTCAACGTGGTCAAGGAATGACTTCCATCAGACATGGACTGTACGTGGAGAGGCTGACAGCTGGGTCCATGGCCGCAGCAAGGAAGTGCCTCCTTATTACGCGAAAAATAATGATTCCTCCACCTGACAGCTGGGACCCACCGGACGGGCAACTGTATTTTGCAAAAAAAACGTTTCCCCCTGACTGCTGGGACCCACCAACTACATCTTCGCATGCAAGGAAGTGCGTTCGGGCAAAAAAACGATTCGCCCCCTGACTGCTTGGACCGACCAGCTACATCTTCGCAGGCAAGGAAGTGCCTGACAGTCGGGACCCACCTGGTCGAAGCGTACGTAGCGTTGTCATTCTGGTCGCGAACGTGTACGTACATACTGGTCAATGTAGAGGCGTGCATGTGTCGTAGTAGAGGCGCGCACGTGTCGTAGTAGAGGCGCGCACGTAGCATTTACACGTACGTACAGCGCCAGGGTGCAAGAAAGAAAGTACGGCCACGTATGTGTACATACGGGCGGGGTCTCGAATGCCTACTCGCGCATACGTACGGCCAGGGCTCGTGTACATGGCTGGGTCGGAACAGAGAAATAGCATCGTCGTCGTGTTCATGGGGAGGCAACGGAATGCGTCGTGTTCATGGGGAGGCAATGGAATGCGTCGTGTTCATCGGGAGGGCTTGGACGAAACACGCGATGGAAACGAGGCCTGGCGTACCGCAGAACGGAGGAAACGGCCTTGTGTTCGACCAGCCACGTTCAAAATGGGATCATGTTCATCGGGAGGGGTCTGGCGTACCGCAAAACGGAGGAAACGGACCTCCTACGGTCGAAACGGAGGTCTTGTTCATCGGGAGGGGTGTGGCGTATCGCAAAACGGAGGAAACAAACTTGTGTTGGAGCACTACGGTCGAAACGGGGGTCCTGTTCATCGGGAGGGGTGTGGCGTACCGCAAAACGGGACTCCACGGGATACTGTTCATCTCCACTGTCGACCTCCTCCAGCCTCCACGGGCTCCTGTTCATCTAGCCTCCACGGGCTCTTGTTCATCCAGCATCCAGCGCGTCCTACTCCACTGGCTACTGTTCAACCACCCCTCCACCGTCTACTGTTCATCCAGCCCTCCACACCACGGGGCCCTGTTCAACCACCCCTCCACCGTCTACTGTTCATCCAGCCCTCCACACCACGGGGGTCCTATTCATCCACCCCTCCACGGGCACCCCTCCACCGTCTACTATTCATCCAACCCTCCACCACACCACGGGGTCCTGTTTATCCAGAGGCAACGCCACCGCTCACTGTTCATCCACCCCCCCCCCCCCGCAACGCTCACTGTTCATCCCATCGATCGGCTTCAGTTAGCAGCAATAGCGAAGGAATCGCTCGATCAGGTTCAGTTAACAGCCATCGATCGATCACTCGGGTTCAGTAACGCATAGCCTGCAGTGCGATCGCTCGGGTTCAGTTAGAGCCCAACGCCTCGCTCGGGTTCAGTTAGAGCCAACGCCTCGCACACACGCGCGTACGTGTATGAGAGAAACGCGCATCGCTCGGCCCCCGACCTCCCACTATTACCGGGAACTCCCCGAAATTCCCCCCCCCCCCTCGCTTCTACCACGATTTTTTCCGTCATGGACGGCCCAAAGAATGTCATGCAGGTGCGTCTCCGGCCCGCCCAGGACGAAAAGCCCATTTTCTGTCATGATTTTTTTTCATAGAAGTAGGAGCCCACCACATCTATGATGATGCCGGGTTTTGTCACAATTATCGTCATAGAAGTGTCATATGTATGATAGAAAAAAATTTCGTTCAGCCCAAAATGTCACGGATGTGTCTTTTTTTGTAGTGTTCTTCACGGGCGGTTTTTCAAAAATCTCATTTGGTCCATCTGGATCATATGCAATTTTCAAATAAGCATGTTGTTGAGGCCTCATCTTCCTCGATCAAGAACATGGTTACCCATGAGCAATCACCGAGTTCATACATTCAATTTGGCTACATTACTCCTCCGATGCAAGAAGCTCAATTGCTGGGTATCTACTTGATGCATGCGGACAACATTGATCGCCTAGCATTAATGGAGCATTTTATGGCTCAGGCTGATCTGGAGGACAAACGGTCTGCGGAATTTATTCGATTTGGGAACATTAAATGCCCTTTGAATGTGCCATATCCAGCTCCGCCACGCTGCTTTTTGTCCTCAACACTCAAATATGCTCCGGCCCATGGTATCTGGCCTCCTTTGCTTATAGCCTGCCACAAAGCTGACTTGGCCCAGGCCCATTACTTGTTGGAGGAAATCCTCAATTTATCAGATAATTGGGAAGCTCTATGCTCTAAATGTCTACAATGGGGTCACTAGAAATTAGCGTGCCAGAATCGCCTAATCTGCATTAACTACTCTGCACCTAACCACAAGGCACTTCATTGCCCCGCTCTTGGTAAGTCTTGCCAGTTTATTGTCTAACCCCCCTGCTCAATAATCTCACCCCTGCCGCCGGATCTTCTCCACCTTCCCATTTGTGCACCAAGCCACATACATCTAAACCAACCGTCTGATGCGCTGCCTGTGGTAGATATGGGCACACGGAATGATCCAAATTTCAAAGGAAATTTGCAACTAAATGGCAATGGATCCCCAAGACCACGCAACCTTCCTCTTCTACCCCTCACACTCCAAATTCCACCTCGAAAACTCAAACGCCCTCGTCCCGTCCCATCTCTCTTCCATAGCCTCTGTCCCCGCCCCGCCTGTGTTCCTCTCCCATGGCGAACTACCCGCTCAACTCGGTCCCCTTCGTCCCACTGGGATTCGCCGTCGAGCCTGGTCTGGCAGACCGCATTGTGCGCAGCGGGATGGTGGTCGGCCCAATCCCGCCACTCAACCATGATTTCTTGGCCATTGCTGAGACGAGCCAGTACGTCCCCTTGCATCGTCGGGCCGCCATCCGCAACACCATTGTCGGTCTGCTCCACGAATCCCGGGTGTTCACAACTAAGGTTAGCGATCACCCCTTTGGCATTGGGATTTTTGGCTTCATGGACTCTTTCATGAGGGATACTGCTGTGAACACTCCTATTGAACTAGAAGATGAAGATTTACTAGTCAGTTTTGTTGCGCATAATGAAGCTCTAAATAGGCGCACCACCTTGTTTGGCCCTGAAGTTTGGCTCATGTTCTTTGGTTTTCCTTATGACTTCCAGACTGATTACTATCTCACCAAAGCTCTGGGTAGTTATGGATCTTCAGTATCCTGGTACAATCCGAGGCAAGATAGGCGTTTCATTTTGCTTAAGGCTCGTGTGATCCGTTTGCGTCTGATCCCGAAAAGCTTCATGGTCTAGCAACTTGGTGGGGCTCGTGATTGCTGGACTGTTTAGGTCACCATCTTACGCAGCAACCGACTGGAATGGATTGTTGCCCGAAGTCTTGCCTGCAGGTGAAGAACCTCCTCCTCCGGATGGTAACCCGCACCCCCAGTTCGGTCCTGAGCTAACTACAGAGCAATTGTACCAGCAACAGGTTCACAATTGGCTGGTCCAGAATGCAGTGCTGCAGGTTGCCAATAATGGTAACAATGGTGCTGCTACAAATCATAATCATGCAAATGTTGGCTGGGGTGTTTGGCCTGCTCCACCTGCACCACCTCTGCCTGCACTTCCCCTCATCTGGTTAATTATCATGCTTGGTTGGCTGCCCAGGGCTTGACAGTTCAGCATGGTCTAGTGCCTAAGAATAACACCTCTGACAGCCCAACTGGTGCTTGGAATGACTCCATTACAGTTTTTGATGACAACAATTTAGGAGATTCAGTTTTGGCATTGGTTCCTCTACAAGCCCAGCCTCTGATGGAACAACAACCGACCCAGGATCACCTCAACATTTATGTGACTTTGCACAACCAAGGGTGAGGGAGTCCTGGATTAGGGGGTATCCGGACAGCCGGATTATATCCTTTGGCCGGACTGTTGGACTATGAAGATACAAGATTGAAGACTTCGTCCTGTGTTCGGATGGGACTCTCCTTGGCGTGGAAGGCAAGCTTGGCAATACGGATATGTAGATCTACTTCCTTGTAACCGACTCTGTGTAACCCTAGCCCCCTCCGGTGTCTATATAAACTGGAGGGTTTAGTTCGTAGGATGAACAACATACAATCATACCATAGGCTAGCTTCTAGGGTTTAGCCTCTCTGATCTCGTGGTAGATCAACTCTTGTACTACTCATATCATCAAGAACAATCAAGCAGGACGTAGGGTTTTACCTCCATCAAGAGGGCCCGAACCTGGGTAAACATCGTGTCCCCTGCCTCCTGTTACCATCCGCCTAGACGCACAGTTTGGGACCCCCTACCCGAGATCCGCCAGTTTTGACACCGACATTGGTGCTTTCATTGAGAGTTCCTCTATGTCATCATCATTAGGCTTGATGGCTCCTTCAATCATCGATAGTGATGCAGTCCAGGGTGAGACTTTTCTCCCCGGATAGATCTTTGTATTTGGCGGCTTCGCACTGCAGGCCAACTCGCTTGGCCATCTGGAGCAGATCGAGAGTTACGCCCCTGGCCACCAGGTCAGGTTTGGAAGCTTAAACTACACGGACGATGTCCGCAGAGACTTGATCTTCGACGGATTCGAGCCCCTGCCGAGTGCGCCACATGGTCACGATGAGCATGATTTAGCTCTACCGTCACACAGTGTTCAGGAGATCGCATCGGCACCCGCTCCGACCCTCAATTCGGAGCCAATTGCGCCATCCATGGACGGGTGGATAGACCCCGCCACGGAGGCCGCATCCTCAGCGGCGATCGAGCCGAGTATCAACCTTACCCTTCACGGGAGCCGTGATGCCGAACTGCCGGATTCTTCCCCGGCCACGGACTCCGAACCGCCTGCGCCCATGCCTATCGAATCCGACTGGGCGCCGATCATGGAGTTCACCTCCACGGATATCTTTCAGCACTCGCGCTTTGGCGACATACTGAACTCATTAAGGTCTCTCTCCTTGTCAGGAGAGTCCTGGCCAAACTATGTCCGGCAGGATTGGGATGCGGATGACGAAGAAATTCGCCGCCCACCCACCACCCACTTAGTAGCCACTGTCGACAATTTGACCAACATGCTTAACTTCGACTCCGAAGACATCGATGGTATGGACGGCGAAGCAAGAGACGAACAAGAACCACTGCCCACAGGGCACTGGACAGCCACCTCATCATATGATATATATATATGGTGGACACACCCAAAGAAGGCAATGGCGACGGGACAGCGGAGGATGACCTCTCCAAGAAGCAACCCAAGCGCCAACGTCAGCGGCGCCGATCTAAGTCTCGCCAAAGCAAAAGCGGTGATACCGGCACAGGAGATAATAGCACTCCGGACAGTGCCAAAGATAACGACAATCCCCTCCAGCAAGATTTAGAGCAGGAGGATGGAGAAGCCAGCCCTCCCGAGAGAGCGGCAAATGGAGAGGTGGAGGATGATAATTACATGGCTCCCTCCGAAGATGAGTCAAGCCTCGACGATGACGAATTTGCCGGCCTGAGGATCCCGTCGAGCAAGAGCGCTTCAAGCACCGGCTTATAGCCACGGCAAATAGCCTTAAGAAAATGCAACAACAACTTCAAGCTGATCAAGATTTGCTAGCTGACAGATGGACTGAAGTCCTTGCAGCCAAGGAATATGAACTCGAACGCCCCTCCAGGAGTTACCCAAAGCACAGGTTGCTATCCCGACTGGAGGAGGAAGCATTAAAACCTACATCTCCAGCGTATGACGCGGCTGATCGGCCACCTCGTGGCCATGACAGAGAGGCATTCCAGCCAAAAGCTCAACCCACACCCCGACGCCACTCAAATAAAAATGTCAAGGCACGGGGAAACACGCTAGACCCGCGAGACGTATTGAAGGACAAAGCAAAAAATGCATGACCGATCTACGGATCACGAGGGCGCGCCACTACGCGAGATGATAACCATCACGCCGGATACAGTAAAAGTAAATCCGGCCAGGCCAAACACAGCAGACAAGACTCATTTGAGCTGCGTCGCAATATAGCCCAGTACAGAGGCATCGCACACCCCCTATGCTTCACAGACGAAGTAATGGATCACCAAATCCCGGAGGGTTTCAAACCCATAAATATCGAATCATACGACAGTACAACAGATCCTGCGGTATGGATCGAGGACTTCCTCCTGCACATCCACGTGGCGCGCGGTGATGATCTACACGCCATCAAATACCTCCCACTTAAACTCAAAGGACCAGCTCGGCATTGGCTCAACAGCCTGCCAGCAGAATCCATTGGATGTTGGGAAGATCTGGAAGCCGCATTCCTTGACAACTTCCAGGGCACTTATGTGCGACCACCAGATGCCGATGACTTGAGCCACATAATTCAGCAGCCAAAGGAATCGGCCGGATAATTCTGGACACGGTTCCTGACAAAGAAAAATCAAATCATCGACTGTCCGGATGCAGAGGCCCTAGCAGCTTTTAAGCACAACATCCGCGGCGAGTGGCTTGCCCGGCACCTTGGCCAGGAAAAGCCGAAATCTATGGCAGCCCTCACAACACTCATGACCCGCTTTTGCGCAGGAGAGGACAGCTGGCTGGCTCGCAGCAATAACATATCAAAGAACCATGGTGCTTCAGATACTAAGGATAGCAATGGCAGGTCACGTCGCAACAAACATAAGTGCCGCGTCAACAGCGACAATACCGAGGATACGGCAGTCAATGCCGGATTGAGAGGCTCTAAACCCGGTCAGCGGAAAAAGCCATTCAAAAGAAGCACTCCGGGCCCGTCCAGTTTGGACCGTATACTCGATCGCTCGTGTCAAATACACAGCACCCCCGACAAGCCAGCCAACCACACCAACAGGGAATGTTGGGTGTTCAAGCAGGCCGGCAAGTTAAATGCCGAAAACAAAGATAAGGGGTTACATAGCGATGACGAGGAAGAGCCCCGGCCGCCGAACACCAGAGGACAGAAGAGTTTCCCCCCACAAGTGCGGACGGTGAACATGATATACGCAACCCACATCCCCAAGAGGGAGCGAAAGCGTGCGCTAAGGGACGTGTATGCATTGGAGCCAGTCGCCCCAAAGTTCAACCCATGGTCCTCCTGTCCGATCACCTTCGATCGCAGGGACCACCCCACCAATATCCATCATGGTGGATTCGTCGCACTGGTCCTAGATCCAATCATCGACGGATTTCACCTCACTCGAGTCCTTATGGACAGCGGCAGCAGCCTGAACCTGCTTTATCAGTACATAGTGCGCAAAATGGGTATAGACCCCTCAAGGATCAAACCCACAAAAACGACCTTCAAAGGCGTCATACCAGGTGTAGAGGCCCATTGCAAAGGCTCAGTCACACTGGAAGTGGTCTTCGGATCCCCGGATAACTTCCGAAGCGAGGAGTTAATCTTCGATATAGTCCCTTCTGTAGTGGCTATCACGCACTGCTCGGGCAAACCACATTTGCGAGATTCAATGCGGTACCGCATTATGTGTACCTCAAGCTCAAGATTCCAGGACCTCTGGGGGTCATCACAGTCAATGGAAACATAGAGCGCTCTCTCCACACGGAGGAGCACACTGCGGCCCTCGCAGCAGAAGCACAAAGCAGCCTCTTCGGGTAATCCACCAGTTCGGTGATTAAACACCCGGACACCGTCAAGCACGCCTAGAGTAATCTGCAAGACCGCCTGGCATGCTCCGAGCTCGCATAGCAATGCGGCCCCCACCCCAGTCCCCGCCAAACGACGAAATCTGTGCCATGCATACATAATTACGCATTGAAAATACCATGGGCATAGATGGGGGGCACGACTACGGCACGCCCCAAAACATGGCTCAACCACACTAGGGGCTTCCCTCCTTATTATTTTTTCTCTCTTTCAGGACTTTACTCTCTGGAAACCCCGTCCGGCAGTATGATTGTTGGACACACGATACAACAACCAAGGAGGCAGAAAGCTACATCGCATCATGGAATTCCCAGGTGGTCTCTGATAACGAGTGAAATAGCTGCTTTAAATACCATTCCTCAGCTTGCCCTTGGAGGGGACATGTCAAATAGTCCTACTTTTTGCTTATCGCACTACTTGTATCATTCTACTTCGACGCACCTTTTTGAATAAACAATGCATAGCACTAGACTATTACCGCATTCTCTATTCTTTTTTATATATGTTCATTCATGACATTCAGTACCCGTACACTCTGGTATGGCCAATACGCCAGGGGCTTAAGCGTACCCTATAATACGGCGTAAGAAGCCTGAACACTTTCGATAGTGCGGCAGCCCGAACTTATAGCATTATATGCATCAGCTCCGAATCATGTCTTGGGTCAATAGTTGGGTTTGCCCGGCTCCCATGTTTTGGTACCTTACGTTCCGCTATATCGGCTAAGGTAGCACTGGGAGAACTACTGCAACTGTGCCCCGGTTCATCTGGGCAAGCACCTCAGTAGAGAAAGCTAAAACTGACTGTCATGATAAGGAGAGAGCTGGTCGCTGTTCGAGAGGTCTCGAGTCCCTAAAGACTTATGCCGCTTAGAGCGAGGAGTCGGCTTTGTCCGGCTTAAGGCGTGTATAGCGCCCTGAATTCGGCCTTCCGCATACTAGGGGCTTCGCCAAAATTTAAAATTGTAGACTTCTATGGTTAAGTGAGAGTGATAAAGCATTATAGTCCGATTGCCTTGTTCGTTGTGCTAAGCACCTCCCTCTAAGGACCCAACAATGGGAAAAAGAGTGCTCAGATTTATCCCGAACACCCCAGCACTCGTGGCATGGGGGCAGAAGCTGATGACTGGCCATCTCTCAGATTTAATAAACAACCGCACAGAAGGTAATATTTTAAACTCAAACAAGCGTTGCATAGCGCATATGAACAAGTTTTCATAATACAGGATCACATGAGCAAGTTCATTCAAAAATTACATCCTTCGTACACTCGTCCGCCACAAGACGGGCACCCTTCAGGACACCCTCATAATACATTTCGGGGTGGCGATGCTCCTTGCCCTACGGCGGCCCCTCCTTCACCAGCTTCTCGGCGTCCATCTTGGCCCAGTGCACCTTCACACGGGCAAAAGCCCGACGTGCACCTTCGATGCAGACGGACCGCTTTATGACTTCCAGCCATGGGCAGGCATCCACAAGCCGCCTCACCAGGCCGAAGTAGCTGTTGGGAAGGGAGTCGCCAGGCCACATCTGGACTATAAGGCCCCTCATGGCCTGTTCGGCCGCCTTGTGCAGCTCGACCAGTTGCTTCAGCTAGTCACTCACAGGCATCGGGTGTTCGGTCCCAGTATACTGAGACCAGAACAACTTCTCTGTCGAGCTTCCCTCCTCGGCCTGGTAATACTTCGCAGCATCCGACACGATGCGGGGCAAATCTGCGAATGCTCCTGGAGAGCTCCAGACTCGGGTAAGTAACAAGTAATTTACTTTCACATGCTTACTTTGCATATTGAATGCCTTACCCGCCGCCATCTTCCTCATCGCCTCAATTTCCTGGAGGGCCTTTTGGGCTTTAGCCTTGGCATGCTTTGTGCTCTCGAGGGCCGCGGCAATCTCGGACTCTCACGTCTTCGAGTCAAGCTCCAAAGTCTTGTGCTTCTTCACGAGAGCCTGGAGCTCTTGTTGCACCTCACCCATCCGTGCCTCCTGTTTCTCCCGCTCGGTGTGCTCCTCTGCCGCTTTGTTTTCGGCCTCGGACAGCGCTCGCTTCAGGGTCGCCACTTCGGTCGTGGCCCCTGGCACATCCATGATGATCCTATCATTTTGCAACCACATCTTTTTTATATATGTATATAGACAAGGTATTACTTACCTTTGTTCTCCTCGAGCTGCCTCTTGGCAAGGCCGAGCTCTTTCTCGGACCGCTCGAGGTTCTTCTTCAGTGCGGTGACCTCCGCAGTCAGTGCGGTGACCTCCATAGTCAGTGCAGTGACCTCCGCAGTCAGTGCGGCAGAGGTTAGCAGCGAAGCCTGCATACGCATACAGACATACTTATATTAGACTCCTGCAGATATTATTTGATCCTCTATTCGGCTTTTCTTTGTGAACACCAAATAGAGCATCAGGGGC
The DNA here is from genome assembly GCF_018294505.1 of Triticum aestivum. Classification (NCBI taxonomy): domain Eukaryota; kingdom Viridiplantae; phylum Streptophyta; class Magnoliopsida; order Poales; family Poaceae; genus Triticum; species Triticum aestivum. The sequence goes on from NC_057797.1 coordinate 465,540,617, forward strand.
TACTGTCTATGCGGTAATATTTTCCTATATTTTAAATACTTACCTCAAAGCCTATTAGAAGGCTGGCACATGCTTCAGTCAGTCCGCTCTTGGCGGACTGAACCTTCTTGATCACCGCACTCACAATAGTGCGGTGCTCTTCATTGATGGAAGCGCCGCGAAGCGCTCCCAACAGGTTGTCCGGTGCCTATGGATGGACAGAGGTCACCGGCACGGGCGGCTTGCCCCCCTTGGAAGGGGGCCGCCTGCCGGAGTCCGGAACCACAGGAGGTTCTGGCGCGGTGTTCGGCTGAGGGCTGAACTTGCAGCCCTTGGGAGTCTTGCTCCCTTTGCGCCTGGAGTCTGGAGGGTCGCCTTGAGGCGCCTCCGGGACTATCTCCCCCCGGCTCAGTGCCTCTTGAGACAATACCTCGACATTGTCCGTAGGACAAGGAGAGGAGGCGGTTGGAAGTGTATCACTATTCATATCCGACGAGTCCAAGGAACCGTCTGACGAGGATACGTCGATACGGGCTCGGGGCGGACTGCATGATCATATTCGATGTTAGGAGAAGCGGTGCAATAAAAGTATGCTATGAGTTACTCTGGTATCCGAATACTTATGACTTTGCCAGGGGCTTGGCCCTGAGTAACCACTCGTCTTCGCCGTCGGCGGCGGTGGTGGAACAATTCGGAAGGAGAGTCCTTCCCTTCTTGGACCCTTCGGCCTCCCCGATTGGGGCGGCCTTCCTTTTCTTGTCTCCACCGTCTGGAGGGGGAGAATCTTCATCTTCCTCCTCCTTGTTTTCATGGAGGAGTGCGTCTTGGAGTTATCGGACGATGAGTCCGATACCACCTGGCATCGGGAACTCTTTCGGGTTCCCGTGGCCTTCTTCTTGGTCTTCTCCGGCACCTCATAAGGAGCCGGAGTCCGCATCTTCGTCAGGAGAGCGTCTGCAGGGTCTTCGGGCAGAAGGGCCGGACAATTAATCTGCTCCGATGTCTCCACCCAGTCCTGTCAAAGGCATGGGAGCTCAGATCCCGCACATGGTTAAGCTATGGGAAATAAATACCCTACCAGATGTACAGAATTTACCTGATTCGCAGGGCGCTTCGCGCTTAGCCCGCAGTCCTCGGTAAGAGAAGGGGGGACCTCGGAGCCCTTGAACAGCACCTTCCGGACGTCCTTATGCGTCGTGCCGAAGAGCTCGTGTAGAGTCTGGTGCTGGGCCGGGTCGAACTCCCATAAGTTGAAAGCCCGTTGTTGACACGGGAGGATTTGGCGGAAGAGCATGACCTGGACTATGTTGACAAGCTTGAGTTTCTTTCCTATCATGTTCCGGATACACTTCTGGAGTCCATCCAGCTCCACCAATGAGCCCCAGGACAGGCCCTTCTCCTTTCAAGAAGTGAGCCGAGTGGGGACTCCAGATCAAAACTCGGGGGCCGCCGCCCAGTTGGTGTCGCGCGGCTCGGTGATGTAGAACCATCTCGATTGCCACCCTTTTATGGTCTCCACGTAGGAGCCCTCGAGCCATGTAACGTTGGGCATTTTTTCCACCATGGCTCCGCCGCATTTTGCTTGTTGGCCGCCTACTACCTTCGGTTTGACATTGAAGGTCTTCAGCCACAGGCCGAAGTGGGGCCAGATGCGGAGGAAAGCCTCGCACACGATGATGAACGCCGAGATGTTGAGCATGAAATTCGGGGCCATATCATGGAAGTCCAGCCCATAATAGAACATAAGGCCGCGGACGAATGGATGAAGGGGAAACCCCAGTCCGTGGACGAAGTGGGTGAGGAAAACCACCCTTTCGTGAGGTTCCGGGGTAGGGACAATCTGCCCCGCGGCTGGCAGCCGGTGCGCGATATCCGTGGCTAAGTATCCGGCCCTGCGCAGCTTTTTGATGTCTCCCTCCATAACGGAGGATACCATCCACTTGCCTCCCGCTCCGGACATGTTTGGAGAGGGTTGAGGAGAAGGATGTGGACTTGGGCGCTGGAGCTCGAGTACGTGAGAATGGATGAGCAAGGAGGAAGAAGGCGTGGGTAGAAAAAGGTGAACCCTTATCCCTTTATAAGGGCGGACTAAACTATGCGCCCCCACCAACCTGGTAAAACTCGCTTATCCCCAAGAGCCGTAATTGATGGCGTGGTTGGGTTACCCACATCCGTATTGATGGGAATCCCGTAATAAGGGGACACGATCTCTGCTTCGACAAGACGTGCCAAGGAAACTACCTCGCGAAACACGCCGAGGTTGGTTGTGAAAAACGATTCGAATGGTGACCTGGCTGTGGTGTGGTATCACACTGCGGAATGCCTCGGCAGATTAGATTTGTGGAAATATTATTCTCTCTACAATTGTATGTGGAATTTGTTTTGCAGAGCCGGACACGATCCTCATGTTCAAAATCTTCTATGAAGTATTCGGAGGAGGAACCCGCCTTGCAATGCCGAAGACAATCTGCGCGCCGGACTCATCATCATTTAAGCCTGGTTCAGGGGCTACTGAGGGAGTCCTGGATTAGGGGGTATCCGGACAGTCAGATTATATCCTTTAGCCGGACTGTTGGACTATGAAGATACAAGATTGAGGACTTCATCCCGTGTCTGGATGGGACTCTCCTTGGCATGGAAGGCAAGCTTGGCAATACGGATATGTAGATCTCCTTCCTTGTAACCGACTCTGTGTAACCCTAGCCCCCTCCGGTGTCTATAAACCGGAGGGTTTAGTCCGTAGGACGAACAACATACAATCATACCATAGGCTAGCTTCTAGGGTTTAGCCTCTCTGATCTCGTGGTAGATCAACTCTTGTGCTACTCATATCATCAAGAACAATCAAGCAGGACGTAGGGTTTTACCTCCATCAAGAGGGCCCGAACCTGGGTAAACATCGTGTCCCCTGCCTCCTGTTACCATCTGCCTAGACACATAGATCGGGACCCCCTACCCGAGATCCGCCGGTTTTGACACCGACAAAGGGATTCAGTTTTCTCTTTCCGCCCAAGGGAATGATCTCACGACTATGCTTATTGCTGAACCTGTTCCTCGTCAACAGCTCAACTTGGTTTTGCTCAATGCTCTGCGCCCTATGATTGCTACTATTGGCCCCTGGAGACATAGGTATGGCATGCAGGACACCACAGATGTAGTTTCTGTTCGTGTGGACTCCACCTCCTCAGGCATACAATTCCCACAGTTTGCTGCACCTGCCATTATAGCTTCTCCAGTGATCATCTCTGAACTGCCTGATGAGGAGGCTCCTCCTACTCCTACACACCCTATGGATACTTGCCACTCGAACAACTTTGCTGTGGTTGATGCTCAACCTGCTCCTGATGCTAGTCACTTTGCTGCACCGGCCTCTGAAGGACTGGGTCTTGCTTCTGTTGAGATGGCTCTTGCTCCCACTGGTCCTCTGGTGACCTGTGGTCGTCGCCCACGAGCTCCAATTTCCAATCTCCAAGATCGAAGTTCGACGCAGCAATCGTATCAACAAGTACAACGGTTTCCATGCGCCTCCTCCCTCTGATAGCTGTGTGGTGACCTCAAAAGTCAAGCCTCGTGTGATCCCTTCATTTGCCTCCTCCTCTACGGCCATGGAGGATGAACATACTGCAATCCCACCACCAACTCCTATTGCTACTCACCAGACCATTGGTGTTCATAGTTGTGTTGTCACTGTTAATGAGCTTACTTCTGAAGCTCTGCTGGCTGCTCCTCCCACTGCTGAAGAATCCTCTCAGGCAAGTACAACACAGGCAGAGGAGGGGGGCACTGATGCTTCTCGTAGCTCTGCTTGATTGAATTATTTCCTATGCCACTTTTGTGTTGCTGGAACATCCTATCTTGGAACATTAGGGGTTTAAACTCTAAAGACAAGCAACTAGCTATTAATAACGCGATCAAGGCTAGTGGGTGTTCTATTGTCTGTATGCAAGAGACTAAAAAGATTTCTTTTGATCTTGCGTTTATCAAATCATGTTGTCCGCGTCAGTTTGACCAATTCGCTTATGTACCCTCTCGTGGATCTTCGGGCGACCTAGTTACTATTTGGAAAAGTTCTATGTTTACGGGCACTGTCATGTTCTATGAATCTTTCACTTTGGTTATTAACTTTGTCAGTACGCAAAGCCCACAAACATGGACCCTGGCTAACATCTGCAGCCCTTTCGCGTGATGAACGCGACACATATACCAATTGGCTATACGACCTAGATATCCCGAGCACGAGCGACTGGCTACTTCTCGGTGACTTCAATTATATCAAGGCCCTCGACAATCGTAATAAACCTGGTGGTAGCATATCGGACATGACCATGTTCAATGATATTATACGCTCACAAAACTTGATTGAACTCCCTATTAAAGGTCGCGCCTACACCTAGAGTAATATGCAGCATGATCCACTGTTAGAACAACTCGATTGGTTCTTTACATCACTGCATTGGACGAACATCTACCCCAAGACACTTGTTCAACTTCTTGGTAAGTCGGTATCTGATCATATCCCATGTGTCGTCTCCATTGAAACAAAGATCCCTAGAAGTAAATTATTCCGCTTTGAACCCTTTTGTATACTTCACCCGGGCTTCATGGATTTAGTCAGGGATGTCTGGTCAAAACTTGTCCATTCTACGAATGCTGCAGCTATTCTTGGCCGTAAATTTAAAGCCCTTCAATACTGTCGGGGTTCTGGAATGACACCTATGGGATCCCTCGACGGAATCCCTTCTACGGTTGCGGGGCGTGGGGCTGCGCAAAGAGCGAGTCCAGAAGATCAACTCGGTGGATTTTTACCCAGGTTCGGGCCGCAAGCGATGCGTAAAACCCTAGTCCTGCTTTGTGTGTATTTAGTGTTCTTGAGCTCTTGAACTAGCGGCGTTGCATGCCTAGTCCAAAAATTCTGAATCCTCTCCCAGTACGCCTCGGGCCTCCTTTTATATGTCAAAGGGGTTGCCATAGTGGCACATAGGAGGTGGAAAGGTATGTACAGTGTACAAGTTTATCTCCTGACATCCTAGGACAAATGCATTGAATGTGCCGCCTATGTGTCCTCTTGCTTTATCGGGGACGGTAAAGAAGCTCGTCCCGTCCATCTCCGCCTCGCCTTGCTTCAACGCGTGTCCAAGGTGACGAGGCATGCAACGCCACCCCGGCTAGCTGGCTGCTGAGCTAGTGCGGTGGCAGTGTCTTCACGAAGATCTGCATGGCACCACGCAGGTGCTTGGCTGGTTGGCCTAAAAGCTGCATGCTGTCACGCAAGTGTGTTCCTAGTTGGTATGCCGGTTGCCACGTTGGAACGGACGCGGGGCAGCGAAGCTTTGGCAAGTGCGTGCCTGGCCTCGACCCCGCAGACGCCCTCATGGCAAGGGCCTTGCCGGGATCTCGTGGGCGTCCCCCGCAAGGGTCTTGCCAGGGGCTTGTGAGCGTCCCCGGCAAGGGCCTTGCCGGGGTCTTCGGTCGTCCCTGGCAAGATCTTGTCAGGGGTCTTCGTCTTCTGGTTCTCATCTAGGTCTGCAGGCCTTTGGATTTGTCAAAGATCTGCATGCCACCATGCAGGCACTCCCGAGCTTGGTCATGACATTGTCGATGGTGTCATAACTCTCAGGCTCAAGGGTGGCGGTCTTGCTGGTGTCGAGCTAGTTGCCCCAGCAAGGCTCTTGCCGGGGCCATGCAGGCCGCCCCGGCAAGGCTCTTGCCGGGGGAAGCCCACCTTGTCCCTCCGCTCTTTATGCTTCTGGCTTGGGTGCTGCCTCGGAAACCTTGTATCTTCGCTTCCTCTGCCCTGTCGAGCCCGGCTGCAGGTGTTTCTATGACTGCCCGTGCACAAGTAAAGGGGTACAGAAGGGCCCCTACTTTTGTACACCGACAGGAGCCCCGGGCTTGGGCCACACATAAGCGTGGAGCGTTGTTGGGCCAGGCCCATAACGGTGCACGGGTATGCGTGGCAGAGTTTTAACTGTGGTAACTCCTTCGCCAGTTGTGCTTCCCCACGACCCGCATTGAGTGTGTGATGTGGGGGTCGTGCATGGAATGACCGCAGCATGCTTGCGTCACCGTGCGGTGAATAGTAAAGAGGCAGCCCACGTCTTCCCCATAAAAAGGGGAAAATTGTAGGTATGTTGCTCATTTACTCTCCTCGCCTCTCTCAACCTTGGAACCGTCATTCCACGTTTCCCACCACGCCCGTCTTTTTCGCCATGTATGCCGCATGCATGGTGTGTGGTAGGTGACAGACGCGCGGGATATGGGAAGGCGCGCCATGGCCGATACCCATGCACCTTTGATTGGCGTGGGGAGAGCGGTTGACGACCTCACTCATTGCCAACTTAATGAGCCGGACTTGAAAGGGATCTTCAGAGGAGTAAAGCCAATCTTCTGCCATCCTGCTTGGCTATAAAAAGGGGACCCATGAGGAGGAGGAGAGGCATCCCCTCGCATCGCCTCCATTCTCCATCCACCACCATGTCGAGAGGGCGCAGCCGCGGCCATCCTTCAGCGGAGGCGACTAGATCTTCCTCTCGTCAGAGAGCCACGGCGGTTAAGGAAGAGCCAGAAGCCCAAGGTGGAGGTGCCGGACGGGGGCGCGGTCGGCGAGGCGGTCGAGGCAGAGGTGGGCGTGGAAGGGGGACACCTGCGACGTCACTATCTCCGCCACCATCTCCACCACCATCTCCTCCTGCTTCGTCGAGCGGACATGTCAGGGACACGGCACTGGAGTTCATCTTGCAGTTGCGCGAGCCGCCGCGTAGCCACCTTTGCCTCCCTGAGGCATTCGCGAGGGTGCTGGAGATCGACTAGCCACCGAGGCTGAGGCTTCACATGAAGGGGTGTTACAATGGCGACATATGGGCGAACACAAGGTTCCCCGTCCCTCATGTAATGCTTCTTCGCCGGGGTTGGAAAACCTTCGCACGCGCCACTGCTTGATGAACGGGCACGTTCTCCACTTCAAATTAGTGGAGAGCGACCTGCTCTCCGTCAAGGTCTTTGGGCGCTAGGGACATAGGTTAGGGTGCTGCGCGGAGAGCTCGACCAACGACGAGAGCTCCTCCTCGAGTGACGGCGACGAGGAGGGGATCGAGCGGGAGGACGCCGATTCCAACTCCGGATGATCGTCGGTGGCAGCGTTGTCATCTGCATCGCCCTCCTCCCTCGGTGATACGTCTCCGTCGTATCTACTTTTCCAAACACTTTTGCCCTTGTTTTGGACTCTAACTTGCATGATTTGAATGGAACTAACCTGGACTGACGCTGTTTTCAGCAGAGTTACCATGGTGTTATTTATGTGCAGAAACAAAAGTTCTCAGAATGACCTGAAACTTCACGGAAAACATTTTGGAAAATATAAAAAATCCTTGCAAAAGATGAAGGCCAGGGGGCCCACCACCTGTCCACGAGGGTGGGGGGCGCGCCCCCCTACCTCGTGGGCCCCCTAGAGCTCCTCCGACCACAACTCCAACTCTATATATTTGGTTTCGGGGAGAAAAAATCAGAGAGAAGAATTCATCGCGTTTTATGATACGGAGCCGCCGCCAAGCCCTAAAACCTCTCGGGAGGGCTGATCTGGAGTCCGTTCGGGGTTCCGGAGAGGGGAATTCGTCGCCATCGTCATCATCAACCATCCTCCATCACCAATTTCATGATGCTCACCGCCTTGCGTGAGTAATTCCATCATTGGCTTGCTGGACGGTGATGGGTTGGATGGGATCTATCATGTAATCGAGTTAGTTTTGTTAGGGTTTGATCCCTAGTGTCCACTATGTTCTGAGATTGATGTTGCTATGACTTTGCTATGCTTAATGCTTGTCACTAGGGCCCGAGTGCCATGATTTCAGATCTGAACCTATTATGTTTTCATCAATATATGAGAGTTCTTGATCCTATCTTGCAAGTCTATAGTCACCTATTATGTGTTATGATCCGTTAACCCCGAAGTGACAATAATCGGGATACTTACCGGTGATGACCGTAGTTTGAGGAGTTCATGTATTCACTATGTGTTAATGCTTTGTTCCGGTACTCTATTAAAAGGAGGCCTTAATATCCCTTAGTTTTCGTAAGGACCCCGCTGCCACGGGAGGGTAGGACAAAAGATGTCATGCAAGTTCTTTTCCATAAGCACGTATGACTATATTCAGAATACATGCCTACATTACATTGATGAACTGGAGCTAGTTCTGTGTCACCCTAGGTTATGGCTGTTACATGATGAACCGCATCCGGCATAATTCTCCATCACCGAGCCATTGCCTACGAGCTTTCCATATATTGTTCTTCGCTTATTTACTTTTCCGTTGCTATTGCTATCATCACTACGAAATACCAAAAACATTACTTTTACTATTGTTGCCTTTTGCTACCGTTACCACTACTATCATATTACTTTGCTACTAAACACTTTGCTATAGATAGTAAGTTTCTAGGTGTGGTTGAATTGACAACTCAGCTACTAATACTTGAGAATATTCTTTGGCTCCCCTTGTGTCGAATCAATAAATTTGGGTTGAATACTTTACCCTTGAAAACTGTTGCGGTCCCCTATACTTGTGGGTTATCAAGACTATTTTCTGGCGCCGTTGCCGGGGAGCATAGCTCTATTCTTTGAGTCACTTGGGATTTATATCTGCTTATCATTATGAAGAACTTAAAAGATCCAAGAACCAAGATTTATCCCTCAACTATGAGGGGAGGTAAGGAACTGCCATCTAGCTCTGCACTTGATTCACCTTCTGTTTTGAGTAAGCTTGCGACACCTAAACCTGCTTCTGCTATTTGTTCTGATATGTCGCATGTTATTGATGATGCCACTTCTGCTATGCATGATACTTATGATGAAACTACTTCTATGCTTGATACTGCTGTGCCACTTGGTGAATTTCTTGATGAACAACTTGCTAGGGCTAGAGAGAATGAAAATATTGAATCTGATAATACTGATGAAAGTGATGATGAAGAATTGCCTGTTATTCCTAAGGGTTATGTTTTTGATAAAGAAGCTTGTTTAGCTATTTTAGCTTGCAAAGATAGATACGAACTCAAGAGGTTATTAGCTAAATGGAATATGCAATCTCTTAATGCTAGAATTAAACCTCACCCTGCTTTTGCTACTTCACCTATCTGTGTTATTGATAAGGATTATGAATTCTCTATTGATCCTGATATAATTACTTTGGTTGAATCTGATCCTTTTCATGGCTATGAATCTGAAATTATTGTGGCACATCTTACTAAATTAAATGATATTGCCACCCTGTTCACTAAAGATGAGAGAACTCGCTACTTTTATATCCTTAAAATATTTCCGTTCTCATTAAAGGGTGATGCTAAGATATGGTTTAATTCTCTTGATCCTGGTTGTGTGCGTAGTCCCCGGGATATGATTTACTACTTCTCTGCTAAATATTTCCCCGCTCATAAGAAACAAGCTGCTTTGAGGGATATATATAATTTTGTGCAAATTGAAGAAGAGAGTCTCCCACAAGCTTGGGGGAGGCTTCTCAAGTTACTTAATGCTTTGCCTGATCATCCTCTTAAGAAAAATGAAATACTTGATATCTTTTATAATGGACTAACCGATGCCTCCAGAGATTACCTGGATAGTTGTGCTGGTTCTGTTTTCAGGGAAAGAACACCGGATGAAGCTGAAATTCTATTGAATAATATGTTGACAAATGAAAATAATTGGACACCTCCGGAGCCAATTCCTAAGCCTATTCCTAAACCAACTCCAAAGAAGAGGGGTATACTATTTCTCAGTCCTGAAGATATGCAAGAGGCAAAGAAATCTATGAAAGAAAAAGGTATTAAAGCTAAAGATGTTAAGAATTTACCTCCTATTGAAGAAATACATGGTCTTAATTTACCGCCTGTTGAATAAACATATGATCTTAATCCTTCACCTATTGAAGAACCTCGTGGTCTTGATAACCCGACACAAGTAGTAAAGGTAAATTCTCTCTATAGATTTGATGAAGGTGACATCCCTCGTTATAAGTCTACTAGACAATGCTTAGATGAGTTTGACAATTTCATTGTTAAACAAGAAAATTTTGATGCTTATTTTGGTAGACAATTTAAATACAATTCAAATATGCTTGAACACTCGGGTGATTATATAGCAAATGTCAAAGGTGAACTTAAACTTATTAGTAAACATGCTTCTATGGTTACCACTCAAGTAGAACAAGTACTTAAAGCTCAAAATGATTTTCTCAATGAATTGAATAGTAAGAATAATGATAATGTTGTTAGTGTTATGAGTAGAGGTGGTAAAATGACTCAGGAACCTCTGTATCCTGAAGGCCACCCTAAGAGAATTGAGCAATATTCTCAAAGAAATAATATAGATGCACCTAGTCCTTCTAAAAGGAAGAAAAAGAAAAATGATAGGACTTTGCATGCTTCTAGTGAACCTGTTATTGAAACACCTGAGAGCCCAATAGATATTTCTATCTCTAATGCTGAAACAAAATTTGGTAATGAACCTGAAACTAGTGATAATATTAATGATAATGTTCATGATGATGCTCAACCTAGTAATGATAACGATATAGAAATTGAACCTGTTGTTGATCTTGATAACCCACAATCAAAGAATCAATGTTATGATAAGAAAGACTTTGTTGCTAGGAAACACGGTAAAGAAAGAGAACCATGGGTTCAGAAACCTATGCCTTTTCCTCCCAAACCATCCAATAAAAAGGATGATGAGGATTTTGAGCGCTTTGCTGAAATGATTAGACCTATCTTTTTGCGTATGCGGTTAACTGATATGCTCAAAATGAATCCTTATGCTAAGTATATGCAAGAAATTGTTACTATTAAAAGAAAGATACCGGAAGCTGAAATTTCCACCATGCTTGCTAATTATACTTTTAAGGGTGGAATACCAAAGAAACTTGGAGATCCCGATGTACCAACTATACCATGCTCCATTAAAAGAAACTATGTTAAAACTGCTTTATGTGATCTTGGAGCCGGTGTTAGTGTTATGCCTCTCTCTTTATATCGTAGACTTGATTTGAATACGTTGACACCTACTAAAATATCTTTGCAAATCGCTGATAAATCAACTGCTATACCTGTCGGTATTTGTGAGGATGTGCATGTTGTAGTTGCAAATGTTACTATTTAACAGACTTTGTTATTCTTGATATTCCCGAGGATGATAGTATGTCTATTATTCTTGGAAGACCCTTTTTGAATACTGTAGGGTCTGTTATTGATTGCACTAAAGGCAATGTCACTTTTCATGTTAATGGTAACGCGCATTGGGTACACTTTCTGAGGAAACAACCTCAAGTTCATAGTATCAACTCTATTGGAAAATTTCCATCGATTATATTTGGAGGTTTTGAATTTCCTCTTCCTACTGTCAAGAAGAAATATGATATTCTTATTATTGGGGATGTGCATATCCCCGTTGAGGTAACATAGTGTTATTCGAAATTTCTCCGGTTCCATGTTATTCGGAATGAGTTTGTTAACAAGACCTAATCAACCTTGTTAGTGGATTCCTTTTGATGATCATGAGATGGATGAAACTAGAAGGCACGACCTTCTGTACCTTCCTTTTACTTTCTGTTATTTATATAAAATAAAATAAAAATAGTATTTTTCTGTCTATTATCTGATTATCCGTGCAATATAAAAATACCCCGAAAATAAAAGTTCTCCAAATGCCCCGAAATTTAAATATGATTTTTTCTAGAATATTTGAGAATATTTGGCACTGAGAACACAGCAGGGGGGTCACGCACCTGCCCACGAGGGTGGAGGGCGTGCCCCCTGCCTCGTGGGCCCACGGTGGCCCTCCTCCACTTATTCCTGCACCCACACACTTCTTCCTCCCACAAACATGAATATCCAGCTCAAGCACGAGTTCTAGCTCGTCTTGCTGCCATTTTCGATCTCCTTGCTCAAAGCACCTCTCACAAAACTGCTTGGGGAGATTGTTCCTTGGTATGTGACTCCTCCATTGGTCCAATTAGTTTTTGTTCTAGTGCTTTATTCATTGCAAATTTTTGCTGACTAGGTGACCATGTTCTTGAGCTTGCATGTCAAATTTATATGGTCAAAAGTAGTTTTGATGCATGATATAGGCCCTAGGCACTTGTAGAAGTAGTTGCTATCAATATTATTGAGTTTGGTTTACTTTTATTTTGAAGTTACTAAAAAATTTAGAAATTTTTCAGAGGAAGATATATGCTTAGGAAAATGTTCCAAGGTGGTTCTTCAAGGAAGCAAGGAGCCAGGCTTACAATGCGTGATGTTGATGAAGAGCCACCAAGAGACGCTCCAGTGCGTCCTTGTGAATGGCCTTCGGAAAATTTTATGGATCGAGTGGGAATTAAAGAAGAATTTAACACATATTTGCGTAACGCTGATCTTGTGAGCTTCGAGGAAAGAAAGTGCAGCTAGTATCACTATCTCACTAGTTCCTTTGTGAGGAGGTTTGAATTTTCATCTTCACGTAATTCTCCAACTGTCCTGTTTGATCTTTATGAAAATTCTTACACTATGGAGTTAGAGGATTTTACCACTGCTTGCAAACTTCCACAATGGGGTAGTATCAGGGATCCTCGCAAATATGAATTTAGAGATTTTCTTGCTAGTATAACTGTGCGGGAATCTAGAGATATAACACAAGCTACCATAGGGAGCATTCACTTTCTTGCTATACATTATTTTGCTCTCTTCATAGGTAGATGCATTAATGGTAAAGATGAGGCATGTCACATGTGTGTCCCTGACCTCAGTATTCTTAGGAGTGCTGTGTTAGGAGATAAAACTTATAATTTGGGATCCATTGTTGCACGTAGGTTGCATCTTAATAGATTTAATGGAGATTTCTTTGGTGGAATTTATGCAACCCGCATAGCTAATTTTCTTGGTGTAGCCATATGCGAAGATGATATTGAATTACCCCTGCTTACCTAGACTTTAATGCTATGGTTCACCACCAGTTTGTCGAGAGGAATGAATCACCTCTCCAGTATCGACTAATCTTTGACAGACGCCATGCTATCCATATTACTCTCCCTGCTCCTGCCTTCTTTGATTATCAGGCAAAGGAAGATATGTTATTACCAGAGAGGAGGCAGATGAGTACGAGAGAAGGGCGGAGGCCGCTCGTCGCCACGCTGCAGCTCAGGAGGCGATAGCCGCTGCATCTCAGTACGACCCCAACTTTTACTATGGATATCAGCCAGGCCAACCGTGGCCATAGACCAACTTAGGCCAAAAGCCTAAGCTTGGGGGAGTACATATTTCTCACCGACATTACATTTATGATCACACACTCATTGCTAGATGTCGGTGCTCATACTTTTTCATTGTATCATCCATGCTAGTTTATTTCCCTTTTTATGCTTTCTTCTTGTGAGTTTGATAAACCTTAAGAAAAACCAAAAAAAATTAGTTGTAGCTTTTAATTAGTTTACTTTCCATGCTTGTAGTAGTAATTAAAAAGAAAACCCAAAAACATTTCATGTTCTTCTTTTACTTGTTGGGAGCTCTCCCGTGTAAATAGTTTTATTTCTTTTCTTTTCTTTGGGGGTCGATAGGAGAAGACCATAATTAAATTGTTGAAGTGGCTCTTATATGCATTATTGTTGATCTGACCAAAAGAGCCCATATTGCCTCGTCTTCTCCTGTTTACTGAATGCTTGCAGATTCCAGGTTAGTCCAATGCACGCGCACTATTATTATTCACATCATTTGTTCATGCAAGTGAAAGGCAATAATGATGATTATATGATGAACTTATTGAGATGAGAAAAGCTGGTATGAACTCGACCTCTTTTGTTTTTGTAAATATGATTAGTTCATCGTTCCTGATTCAGCCTATTATGAATAAACATGTTTGCAATGACAACTAGAGATCATGGTCCTTGTGCCATGCTTGATTAGCTAGGAGCTTATAATGGTTTACCTTGCATGCCAACATGCTATTAAAATGGTTGTGATGTGCTTTGATAGGGTGGTATCCTCCTCTGAATGATTTAAGTGACTTGACTTGGCGCATGTTCACGCATGTAGTTGAAACAAGATCAACATAACCTTCACGGTATTTATGTTCATGGTGGATTATATCCTACTCATGCTTGCATTCGGTGTTGATTAATTTTAATGCATGTTCATGACTGTTGTCGCTCTCTAGCTGGTCGCTTCCCAGTCTTTTGCTAGCCTTCACCTATACTAAGCGGGAATACTGCTTGTGCATCTAACTCCCTAAACCCCAAAGTTATTCCATATGAGTCCACCATACCTACCTATATACGGTATCTACCTGCCGTTCCAAGTAAATTTGTATGTGCCAAACTCTAAACCTTCAAATAAATATCATGTTTTGTATGCTCGAATAGCTCATGTATCAACTAGAGTTGTCCGTATCTTCCATGTTAGGCGGGTTATTCTCAAGAGGAGTGGACTCCGCTCCTCACTCACGAGAAAATGGCTGGTCACCGGGATGCCCAGTCCCATGCTTTATGCAAACTAAATCAAAATAATTGCAAACAAAACTCCCCCTGGGACTCTTGTTAGTTGGAGGCACTCGTTGTTTCGAGCAAGCCATGGATTGATGCTTGCTGGTGGAAGGGGGAGTATAAACTTTACCATTCTGTTTGGGAACTGCCTATAGTGTGTGTAGCATGGAAGATATCGCCATCTCTTGGTTGTTATGTTGACAATGAAAGTATACCGCTCAAAATATTATTCATCTCTATTTCAAAACCGAGCTCTGGCACCTCTACAAATCCCTGCTTCCCTCTGTGAAGGGCCTATCTATTTACTTTTATGCTGAGTCATCATCCTCTTATTAAAAAAGCACCAGTTGGAGAGCACCGCTGTCATTTGCATTCATTACTGTTAGTTTACATTGAGTATGACTTGACTAGATCTCTTTTACCATGAATTACAATGTCTAGTCAATCCTTGATCTTTAAAGGTGCTCTGCATTTATGTTTTGCGGTCTCAGAAAGGGCTAGCGAGATACCATCTTGTTATATCATATTATGATTGTTTTGAGAAAGTGTTGTCATCCAAGATTTATTATTATTGCTCGCTAGTTGATTATGCCATTAATATGAGTAAACTTGAGACCTAAGCGTTATTGTGAATGTGGTTAGTCATAATATTTGCTGAAAACTTGAATGCTAGCTTTACATATTTACAACAACAAGAACAAACAGAGTTTGTAAACGTTTTTATTTATCACTTTCGGTTTATTAACTGAATTGCTTGAGGACAAGCAAAGGTTTAAGCTTGGGGGAGTTGATACGTCTCCGTCCTATCTACTTTTCTAAACACTTTTGCCCTTGTTTTGGACTCTAACTTGCATGATTTGAATGGAACTAACCCGGACTGACGTTGTTTTCAGCAGAATTACCATGGTGTTATTTATGTGCAGAAATAAAAGTTCTCGGAATGACCTGAAACTTCATGGAACAACTTTTTGGAAAATATAAAAAATCCTTGCAAAAGATGAAGGCCAGGGGGCCCACCACCTGTCCACAAGGGTGGGGGCGTGCCTGCCCCCTAGGGCGTGCTCCCTACCTCGTGGGCCCCCTAGAGCTCCTCCGACCTCAACTCCAACTCTATATATTTGGTTTCGGGGAGAAAAAAATCAGAGAGAAGAATTCATCGCGTTTTACGATATGGAGCCACCGCCAAGCCCTAAAACCTCTCGGGAGGGCTGATCTGGAGTCCATTCGGGGCTCCGGAGAGGGGAATCCATCGCCATCGTCATCATCAACCATCCCCCATCACCAATTTCATGATGCTCACCGCCTTGCGTGAGTAATTCCATCGTAGGCTTGCTGGACGGTGATGGGTTGGATGGGATCTATCATGTAATCGAGTTAGTTTTGTTAGGGTTTGATCCCTAGTGTCCACTATGTTCTGAGATTGATGTTGCTATGACTTTGCTATGCTTAATGCTTGTCACTAGGGCCCGAGTGCCATGATTTCAGATCTAAACCTATTATGTTTTCATCAATATATGAGAGTTCTTGATCCTATCTTGCAAGTCTATAGTCACCTATTATGTGTTATGATCTGTTAACCCCGAAGTGACAATAATCTGGATACTTACCGGTGATGACCGTAGTTTGAGGAGTTCATGTATTCACTATGTGTTAATTGTTTATTCCGGTACTCTATTAAAAGGAGGCCTTAATATCCCTTAGTTTCCGTAAGGACCCCGCTGCCACGGGAGGGTAGGACAAAAGATGGCATGCAAGTTCTTTTCCATAAGCACGTATGACTATATTCGGAATACATGCCTACATTACATTGATGAACTGGAGCTAGTTCTGTGTCACCCTAGGTTATGACTGTTACATGATGAACCGCATCCGGCATAATTCTCCATCACCGATCCATTGCCTACGAGCTTTCCATATATTGTTCTTCGCTTATTTACTTTTCCGTTGCTATTGCTATCATCACTACGAAATACCAAAAACATTACTTTTACTATTGTTGCCTTTTGCTACCGTTACCACTACTATCATATTACTTTGCTACTAAACACTTTGCTGCAGATACTAAGTTTCCAGGTGTGGTTGAATTGACAACTCAGCTGCTAATACTTGAGAATATTCTTTGGCTCCCCTTGTGTCAAATCAATAAATTTGGGTTGAATACTTTACCCTCGAAAACTGTTGTGATTCCCTATACTTGTGGGTTATCACTCGGCCTCGCGCCTTGCCAAGGGACATCCCCGCCATGCTCTCCATGGGCGCGTTCCTTATCACCCCTTCTTTGCCTTCACCTGCCGCACCTAGGAGGAAAGGGGCAAGAATGGAGATCACGGGGCACTTATCTTTTTTTCCTAAACTTGTAGGCATTTGCCGGATTTTAATTTCTAAGTAATGTAATCTCTCGAGCCCATACTTATGTTCCACAACATCCGTACTTGTATCAGCATTTTAATGAAAAAGACTAGCCCTGCCGGGAACCCGTGCACGGATACGTTTATGCAGAGGCAAAATGCCTCTTTAATGCAAATAAACGAGTTCTCTCGGCAAGCCGTCTTGACGGTGCCCTCTGCGCCTGCCGGAGAATCACATATGCCAGGTTACAGACAGAGGGTCTAGCCCCCCGTCCATCTCCTTTTAGCAAGGGCTACTACGACCACTCCGACCGAAACATCGATCGGGCCGGGAATGGGAGTACCCGAGTCTTTCAAAAGAGAGTGGCGAGGGTTTCTAATGCACAAGTCATAGGTTACGAACATGGATGGGCAAGAGGTAAACTTTACATGTTTGGTTTGCCGGTGATCGTCGTGCCGGGCAGTCTTCTCAACTTCTTGCCGGAGCCGGGTCCTTGGCGGGATCGGGCGTCCTTGTCATGGCTGGAAGGAAAAGAGGGCAAGAGCATGGACCCCTGGCAGTCCGTTAATATTTGTTGGAATCAAAAAGTGGTACAATACCCTGGATAAGCATGCATATACGTATACACATAATCATGGAAATCAACAGGAAATTGTACATACTAAGGGTTTCTTTCCCTGACTGCATGCAGGGTCTGCGTCTGGCTTTGTACATAGGGTTACATGCCTTGCTGGCAAGGCTAGTACAAAAGGGGGTTGCCGGGGCTCCCGGCAACCACGCCTTAGGGGTAAAGCTTGCGAAGATGTTCGATGTTGCAGGAATTACTCACCGGAATGCCATCCTCGGTCTCCTGGCGGACCGTGCCGGGGCTGGTGACTCGTATTACCCGATAAGGGCCTTCCCACTTTGGCATAAACTTGTTTCAATTCTTGGTGGATTAGATCCACCGAAGAACAAGTTCGCCTTCCTCAAGGCTTCGGGCGTGAACCTTGCGGCTATGGTAGCGCCGCGAGGCTTGCTGGTAATGAGCGGCTCGCACAACAGCCTGAAGACGATCTTCCTCAAGGAGCGTTGCATCATCTTGGCGCAACTACTCTTGCTCAAGCTCATTGTAAGCAAGCACTCAAGGTGACCCATATATGAGTTCCATGGGGAGAACTGCTTCTGCCCCGTATACCTGAGCAAAGGGTGTCTGGCCAGTGGCTCAATTTGGTGTTGTTCTTGTGATGGCCTGGCTTATTAGGGATGATAGACTACTCATATCAGTAAGGAATTCCTTCTTTTCCGGGAGCCCATTCGGACAGAACTCCAAAGTTAAGCGTGCTTAGCTTGGAGTAGTGTCAGGATGGGTGACCGACCGGGAAGTTGCTCCCGGGTGCGCACGAGTGAGGACAAAGTGCGTAGAAAAGACTAGTATTGATCTGTGGGGCCAGTCTAGATTCCGCCAGGAGTAACGACCACCAGCGGGTGTGTCCGGGGCGTTGCAAGTTGGTATCAGAGCCGACCCTCGTGGTTACACGGATGTTTGCGGACAGGTACGTAGTCATGTTGTTCATGACGTTTGTGACCCGTCGTGGCACCCGGCATGGCACATGTACCGAACTGGATGCACAGACGTATGTGCTAAGAGGGAACGTTCTTGTGGCCCGACGAGGACGTCGGTTCCTCTGAGTGGGGGTGTATGTGATGGCCTGGCTTATTAAGGATGATAGACTACTCATATCAATAAGGAATTCCTTCTTTTCTGGGAGCCCATTTGGACAGAACTCCAAAGTTAAGCGACCTCAGCTTGGAGTAGTGTCAGGATGGGTGACCGACCGGGAAGTTGCTCCCGGGTGCGCACGAGTGAGGACAAAGTGTGCAGAAAAGACTAGTATTGATCTGTGGGGCCAGTCTAGATCCCGCCAGGAGTAACGACCACCGGCGGGTGTGTCCGGGGCGTTACAGTTCTGATCGACCAAAGAACCATTGGCAATTCATCAATCCAGCGCCTTCCGCACTTGTGCAGCCTGTCAAAAGTTCTGGTTTTGAGGCCCTGCAGCACTTCCGCATTTTCCCTCTCAGCATGGCCGTTGCTTCTGGGATGAGCAACAGAAGCAAAACAAACCTTGCCACCGAGGTCTTGAATGTAATGCATGAAAGTGCGGCTTGAGAACTATGTGTCGTTGTCGGTGATGACTCTATTCGGCACACCGAAACATCAAAATAGTCCCTTGAAGAACTTGATGACTGATTGTGTTGTCACCTTTCTCACCGGTTCCACTTCCGGCCACTTTGTGAACTTGTCGATTGCGACGTACAAGTATGCAAAGCTCCCGACAGCACGGCGAAAGGGGCCCAGTATGTCGAGCCCCTAGACCGAAAATGGCCAGGAAAGAGGGAATGTTTGAAGGGCTTGGGCTCGCTGATGAAGCTTCTTTGAATGGAACTAGTACGCTTCACACTTGGTTACTAGTGCAGTTGCATCCTGGAGAGCGGTGGGCCAAAAGAAACCTTGCCGGAACACTTTGCCGACAAGGGCTCTTGACCCTATGTGGGAGCCACACATGCCTCCATGTATCTCTGCCAACAACTCCAGTCCGTCCTCCCGAGGGATGCACTTCAGTTTCACACCATTCGGTCTCCTTCTGTATAGGGCATCATCCACAAACTGGTACATGTTGGACTGATGGGCTACTTTCTATGCCTCTTCCTGTTCCTCAGGGAGTTCCCCTATTTGGAGGAAGCAGACGGTGCGCTGCGCCCATGCCGGAGCCTGGGGCTCAACGGCAAGGACTAAAGGCTCGTCTTCCGCCATAGGGGCAGCTTCCCCTATGGCCGGGGCTTGGGGCCCCGCCGGAGGTTGCTGCTCCCCGGCAAGCTTGGGGCATCCGGCAATGTCTTTGCCGGCGGCTCCTGGGAGCTCGGCGGGAAAGTACTTGCCGGGGCCTGCCTTCCTTCACTTGTTATGTCCTGCTGATGGCTCAACGGATGGATGGGTCAATTGAAGCACAAAGGTACCTGGTTCCACAGGCAACTTGAGGGCAGCGTGTTTCGACAAGTCATCGGCAATGCTGTTCTCCGCTCGGGGAACATGCTCCGCTTCTAGACCGTCAAAACGCTCTTCCAAATTCCTCACCTCATCGACATAAGCCTCCATCAACGGGCTCTGGTAATCCTTGTTGACTTGCTTGACGATGAGCTGCGAATCACCTCTGATGATGAGCTTCCTAATTCTGAGGTCTGCTGCGATCCTAACACCGGCAAGTAATCCCTCGTACTCCATCATGTTGTTCATTGACTTTTCTCGGGGAAAGTGCATCTAGACAACGTACTTGAGATGTTCTCCGATGGGTACGACGAGCAGCACGCCGGCACCAGCACCTTGCAGCGAGAAAGCTCCATCAAAGTACATGATCCAATCATGGCTCGTCTCCTTGCCGGGAAGGGCGGTCTCTCGAACTTCTTCGTCTGGCATTGAAGTCCATTCTGCTATGAACTCTGCCAAGGCTCGGCTCTTGATTGTTAAGTGCTTTCAAATTTGAGGCCGAAGCTTGACAGTTCCAGTGCCCACTCCACAATCCTCCCAGTGGCATCCGGATTGTGCAAGATTCGTTGCAAAGGGAGGCGTGTGACGACGATGATCTCATGCGCTTGGAAGTATGACGCAACTTTCTCAAGGCCATAAGAAGGCTGAAAAGTAGCTTCTGTATGCCAGAATATCTTGATCTAGCCCCTTGTAAGAGGGAACTGACAAAATAAACTGGGTGCTGCACCACCTTCTTCTTTTGTTCGACTTCGCCTGCTTGCGCGGACTCCGTCTTGCCGGGACCAGACTCTGCCGGGGGTCCTGCCTTGCCGGCATCAGGCCCTGCCGGGGAGAGCTCCGGCTTATCATCCGAAGGCTCTACTACTACCGTTGCTTCTTCCTCAAATTCTCTCTGTGCCACTAACACAATACTAACCACTTGATTCATTTCCACTAGATATAGTAGCAAAGGCTCTTGCGGTTTAGGTGCGACTAGTATTGGCGTGGAGGAGAGGTACATCTTCAAATCTTGCAGTGTTGCCTCTGCCTCCGGAGTCCATTTCATTGGACCCGCCTTATTCAAAAAATTTAAGAAGGGGAGGGCGCGCTCAGCAGATTTGGAGATAAACCTACTTAGAGCAGCAACGCAGACGGCAAGCCTTCGGACATCTTTGACTCATCTTGGCACCTCAATTTGCTCAATTGCTTTGATCTTGTCAGGATTTGCCTCGATTCCACGTTGGTACACAAAGAACCTAAGAAGTTTGCTGGATGGGACACCAAACACACACTTCTCCGGGTTGAGCTTGAGGTTGATCTTGCGTAGGTTGGCAAATGTTTCGTCCAGATCTTGCACGAGCGTGGCCTTATCTTTGGTTTTGACTACTATATCATCCATATAGGCTTCCATATTTCTG
This sequence comes from Triticum aestivum, assembly GCF_018294505.1. NCBI lineage: Eukaryota > Viridiplantae > Streptophyta > Magnoliopsida > Poales > Poaceae > Triticum > Triticum aestivum. The sequence continues at coordinate 465,561,868 of NC_057797.1, forward strand.
TGCTGCTGGGGCTCAAAACCAATTTGGACTGCCCGGGAAAATGTCGAACCCGCGCTCTTCAACCCGAAAGGCATCTATACGAAATAGTATGTACCACATGGGGTGATGAACGCAGTTTTCTCTTCGTCTTCCTTCATCATGGTGATCTGGTGGTACCCTGAGTAGGCATCAAGGAATGACAGCAGGTCACACCCGGCAGTGGAGTCCACTATCTGGTCAATGTGTGGTAAAGGGAAAGGATCCTTTGGACAGGCCTTATTGATATTTGTGTAGTCAGTACACAGCCTCCACTTCCCATTTGCCTTACGCACTATCACTGGATTGGCCAACCACGTGGGGTGGAGCACTCCTTTGACCAAGCCTGCCGCCTCAAACTTCCTGATCTCTTTGATGATGAACTCTTGTCGCTCCAAAGCTTGCTTTCTGACCTTCTGCTTGATGGGCTGCACATGGGGACAGACAGCAAGGTGGTGCTCAATCACCTCCTTGGGAACGCTGGGGATGTCGGATGCTTGCCATGCAAACACGTTGACATTCACCTGCGGGAAGGTGACGAGCACGCTTTCCTATTTGCTTTCAAGGGTGGGGCTTATGGTAAAAGCTCTACCCGTGCCATCCTCCTTGATGGGCACCTTCTTAGTTTCTAGCAGGGCTGCCTTGGACCTCTTGCTCCCACTGGCGGAGCTCTCTGGCATGTCCTCAATGGTAAAGCGGCGCTCCGAAGAGGCGTGTTTGCCGGAGGAGGTGTAGGAGTCCTTGTCGCGGTCGGAAGTCTTGCCGGATGGGGCCTTGCCGGAAGAGGTAGAGGTCTTGGCGGCAGCCGCTGCAACTGCCTACCGGTAGAGTTGGTCGGCGCAAATAAGCGCGTCCTTCTTGTTAGAGGGGATGGTGATGATGCTCATCGGCCCGGGCATCTTCAACGTGTTGTAAGCGTAATGTGATGTCGCCATAAACTTGGCCCGTCTTGGGCGGCCAAGGATCCCATTATAAGGCAAGGGGCTCTTGGCAACATCAAAAACGATCTTCTCTGTCTGATAGTTCAGCTCGCCCCCAAATGTGACGGGCAACGTGAATTTTCCCTTCGGCCGACTCCTCCCCGGATTGACCCCTTAAAACATGCCTGTCTCCTTGAGATCTCCATTGGGGATCTGCAGCCTTTCGATCATAGCAGGCGAGATCAAGTTCAGACCGGCCCCACCGTCAACTAGTATTTTCATCACCTTGAGGTTGCGTATTGTTGGGGAAACCAACAATGGCAAACACCCGACCGCACTTGTGCAGTCAAGGTGATCCTCGGTGTCAAAAATAATAGGCGTGTTGGACCACTTTAGTGGCCTCTGGGCGTCGAACGATGGCTTCGCCGCAGTGACTTCATGCGCCCGCTGCTTCAGTTGGCAGTGAGACGTGTGCAGCGAGGTGCCACCGTCGACACACATGACCTCCGTTGCTTTCTGGAACTCGTGCTCGCCGGACTCGTTGTCCTCGTCATGATCATCATCTTCCTCCTTCTTGTCGCAGCCCCGAGCGGGCCTCGCTTGTTGATTATCCTTGTCGTGGCGGCCTCCTCGACCGCCACGCTTCTTGCCGGACCCCTCAGAACCATCCTGGCCCTTCTCCTTGTCACGCCTCTCATATTTAGCTTTCTGCTTCTCTGCAAGCAGCTCAACCTGCCAGCAATTCTGGAGATCATGGCCTTTGGTGCGGTGGATCTTGCAATACTGCTTGTCGGAGCCTCCTGGCTTCTCGGCAGCCGCCAAGCCCGGCAGGTGGCGCACCCAGCAACTTCCTTCCCGGGGTCGTCAACCTTGGTCTTCTTGGCGGCGCTGGGGTTGCCGGATTCCTCGACGACAAGCATGGTCTTGCCCTTGTGCTTCATGTTTTGGCATCGGCCCTGCTTTGCCGGGGCGACAGCGTCTTCATCTGTGGAGTCGGTTTCCGCACCGGCATCTTCACCGGGGTACTTCCTTCCTTCTTCAACCCGAGCGCACCTATCGGCCAGAACATACAGCTCGGCTACATCCTTAACCTTGTTCATCGCCAGCTCCTCGCGCATGTTGTAGTTGCGCACATTTTGATGGAATGCACTGATGACAGCGGCGGGATGAACATCTGGGATGTTGTACTGCACATGGTTGAACCTTTTTATGTACTTGTGCAGGGACTCGCCATACTTCTGGGGGATGACATGCAAATCAGTCGCCTGGCCAGGAGCTTGGTGGCCTCCGGTAAAGGCACCAACAAACTCGTGGCACAGATCCGACCAAGAAGAGATGGAATCCACTGGCAGGTGCATCCACAATGACATGATGTTGGGCTTAAGTGCCAACAGGAAATAATTGGCAAGCACCTTATCGCCGCGAGCACCGGCAGTTTGCATCACGATGGTGTAGATGCTAAGGAACTCCGACGGGTGAGTCTTGCCTTTGTATTTTTCTCCGACCTCAGGCTTGAACGTGCGGTGGGTGGGCCACTAGAACTGCCGTAGCTCACAGGTGAAGGCTGGACAACCCACCTCATAAGGTAGGTCACCGGCACCCCTTGACGCTAGGAGGTCCACAGTCGGTCCCGCATGCCTATCTAACTGATGGCGCGTGTCTTGCTACCGCTCGATAGTGGTCCGAGCGTCTTCCTGAGCTCGCTCCTGAAGGACTTGACGTTGGTCACGGTGGGCTCGCGGGTTAGACGACGTCGTAGAAACATTGTCGCGGGCATCGGCCCGGCGAGCCGGCGGCTGCTATCGCGGTCGTGGGGGAGGGGAGTGCACCATGGTCGCAGCGTCCCCGGTCCCCCCACCGCCGGCATGCGCCGGCTCGACAGAACACCAGCACGAGGGTCCCACTAGGTGCGGCTCATCTTTGTTGGCGAAGCTGACGAGGCTTCGAATGGTGGCCCTCCACTCGTCGAGCTTCTCCGCTGCTGGAGGGAAGTCGAGGAGTAGTTGCACGCGTGCCAACGCTTCCGCTGGCGTGGGTGGAGGCGAAAGTTGTGTGCACGGTGACACGCTCTGACTTCTAACCACGTTAGAAGGAGCTCTATCATGGTCTCGCTGTCATGCGCCGTTTACGCCAGCGTCTGGGGCGCGCATGCCAGCCTGGTGCGTCTTGAGAGTGACGCAAAGGGCTCTTCCTGCGGCGGTGTCCGGAGGCACCGACGTCGCGGCATTGCTCATCACGCGTGGCCTAGGAAGGTCGCGGAGCGGGCACCGGCTGGGGTGTCCAGGAGGTCGTCGCACCGCCCGTGGGCAGCACAGCCCCGCCCCCGGGCCCAGCGGCGCGCGGCTCGTCGTCTCGGGCACGCACGATGCCGCTCGCCTAGCTTCGATTGCTAGAGTGTCATGGATGCTCGCGGGCCACGTCTCCGCCACCATCCGCAACCGCTCCATCGCCTGCCCATGCTGGGACGGGTGGTTCGGCCCCAGACGAGCCGACCGCCGTGATCGCCTTCTTCTTGGGAGCCATCGCGACGAAGGAGTAGATGAGTTGGCTTCAAAACCAAATTTTCACAGCCTCAGCGCCCCTGCCTGGCGTGCCAAAGATGTCGGGGTTCTGGAACGACACCTATGGGATCCCTTGACGAAATCCCTTCTACGGTTGCGGGGCGTGGGGCTGTGCAAAGAGCGGGTCTAGAAGATCAACTCAGTGGGATTTTTACCCAGGTTCGGGCCGCAAGCGATGCGTAAAACCCTAATCCTGCTTTGTGTGTATTTAGTGTTCTTGAGCTCTTGAACTAGCTGCGGTGCATGCCTAGTCCAAAAAGTCTGAATCCTCTCCCAGTATGCCTCGGGCCTCCTTTTATATGTCAAAGGGGTTGCCACAGGCACACGGGAGGTGGAAAGGTATGTATAGTGTACAAGTTTATCTCCTGACATCATAGGATAAACGCATTTAATGCGCCGCCTATGTGTACTCTTGCTTTATCGGGGACGGTAAAGAAGCTCATCTCATCCACCGCCGCCTCGCCTTGCTTCGACGCGCGTCCAAGGTGACGAGGCATGCAGTACCACACCGGCTGGCTGGCTGCTGAGCTGGTGCGGTGGCAGGGTCTTCACGAAGATCTACATGTCACCACGCAGGTGCTTGGCTGGTTGGCCTAGAAGCTGCATGCTGCCACACAAGTGCGTGCCTAGTTGGTAGGTTGGTTGCCACGTCAGAACGGGTGCGGGGCAGCGAAGCTTTGGCAAGTGCGGGCCTGGCCTCGGCCCCACAGACGCCCTTGGCAAGGGCCTTGCCGGGATCTCGTGGGCATCCTGGCAAGGGTCTTACCGGGGGCTTGCGAGCGTCCCCGACAAGGGCCTTTCCGGGGGTCTTCGGTCGTCCCCGGCAAGATCTTGCCGGAGGTCTTCGTCTTCTGGTTCTCATCTAGGCCTGCACGCCTTTGGTTTTCTCAAAGATCTGCATGCCACCATGCAGGCGCTCCCGAGCCTTGGTCCTGGCGTTGTCGATGGCGTCATAACTCTCAGGCTCAAGGGTGGCAGTCTTGCTGGTGTTGGGAAAGTTTCCCCGGCAAGGCTCTTACCGGGGCCATGCAGGCCGCCCCAGCAAGGCTCTTGCCGAGGGAAGCCCATCTTGTCCCTCTGTTCTTTATGCTTATGGCTTGGGTGCTGCCTCGACAGCCTTGTATCTTCTCTTCCTCTGCCCTGCCAAGCCCGGCCGCGGGTGTGGCTACGACTGCCCGTGCACAAGTAAAGGGGTACAGAAGGGCCCCTACTTTTGTACACCGACAAATACGCGTTGAAAAACTGGAGCAAACACATCTCTCGTTTCTCCATTGCCATTGAAAACTCTAATAAAACCCTGGCTAATCTGGATGAACTGGGGAATAAGCGTGCTTCGACTAACCCTGAGGCCAACTTCAGAAGAATTCTCAAGAAACACTTGTTACGTATCCTTTAGTACCAGAACCAATACTGGAAAAAATGATGTACAATTTGTTGGATCAAGTTTGGAGACGATAACACTAAGTTCTTTCAAGCGGTGGCCACCGAGAGGTAACGTAGAAACAACATTGCCTGCCTCCGTGATGAGCATGGAAAACAAATTGACGAACACCTGGCAAAAGAAGCTCTTTTGTTCCAAACTTATAAGGGTCGGCTAGGCATGACGTCACACTCTAGGATGAGATTTGATCTTCCTACTATCATCCGAAGAGCTACCTACCTAGGTCAACTCACCGATCCTTTTACGCATGATGAGATTGACGATGTGGTGAAAGAGATGCCTGTTGATCGAGCCCCAAGCCCGGATGGCTTCAGTGGTTCTTTCCTCAAAGCTTGCTGGCCTATCATAAAATATGACTTCTACAACCTATGCTCCCAGTTCCATGATGGAACGCTTAATCTCACAAGCATCAATGATGGGTTGATCACACTCATTACCAAGGTTACCTCACCTGAAACAGTTAATGATTACCGCTCGATTGCACTTCTCAATTGTTGCCTCAAGCTGGTATCTAAATTGCTGGCCAACCGTCTCCAACAGGTCATCTTGCAACTTGTCCACCGTAAACAATACGGTTTCATCAAAGGGCTTACTATACAAGATTGTCTGGCCTGGTCGTTCCAATACATCCATCAATGCCAAACATCAAAGAGGAAAATCATCTTACTCAAACTGTATTTTGCCAAGGCGTTCGACACCATTAACCATGAGGCTATGATTAAGATCATGCGCCATATGGGTTTTAATGCCAAATGGATTGCATGGATCAAAAGCATCTTCTCCTCTTGTCATTCATCGATGTTGCTCAATGGTGTGTCGGGACGGAAATTCCATTGCCACAGTGGAGTGCGCCAAGGAGACCCGCTCTGTCCCCTCATTTTCGTGCTTGATGCGGATCTTCTTCAGGCTGGTATCAATGATGCCTTCAAACAGGGTAAAATTGACCTACCTTTCCCATATGTTGCGATGTCTGATTACCCACTTATTCAATATGCCGATGACACCATCCTTGTCCTGCCTGCGTGCCCTCACCAAATCACATTAGTCAAAGAGATTCTCACTGATTATGCATCCTCAATTGGGCTCAAGATCAACTTTCACAAATCGACTTCAATACCCATCAACTTGGATGAACTGGAGACCATCTCTCCACTAGTAGGGAAAACCTTATACGCAGAATCACCAGCAGCGTGGTTTAAAAAAAGCGCTACTACTAATTATCAGTAGCATGGGAGAAAAACATGCGCTACTACTACCCTGTTAGCAGTAGCGCGGTTCGGTGGAACCACGCTACTACTAAAATCGACCGACAGTTCCCGCCACCCTAGGTTTGGCAGTAACGCGCTCGAGATAACCGCGCTACTGATAAAGTAATAGTAGTAGCACACTTTTTTGGGTGACGCTACCGCTAATTTTGAAACTGGCCACACGATGGGCCCCGCTTAGGAGTAGCGCGTGTGCCATAAGCGCGCTGCTGCTATTACTTTAGTAGTAGCGTGGTTTATCAGCCGCGCTACTGCTAAGGCGCAGCATATACCACCTTTTTCACTCCCCACCCCCTCCCCCATCCTCTCTTCCTCACATTCCCCACCTCCCACCTCCTCTCTCCTTCACTTTGCTTCTTCCTTACTACTTCAACCCCATTACTCTCCTTCTTCTACCTACCTTTCTCTCTCTTTATTACTCCTAGATAACTACACCACCTCCATTAATGCATCTCCTTTCTCTTTTTCCTTCCCCCTCCACTAGTTAAAGTTGTCTCCTCCCAAATTAGCTAGCTAGGTAGATGTAGCATTTAGTGATGTGACCTATGTACCCCCTAACTAGAGTCTAGCTTTGTCAAGAAGAGCTTTGTCCACAATTGATCTCCCTACTACATCATCATCTCCACCGTGTGCTCGATCTCGAGATAGGTGATTAAAAATTCATGCTTTTGCAAGAATGGAAATATGTGTATGTGTGTGCAATATGATAATCAGGCGATATGATGGAAATTGTGTGTGTGGCATGAGTTGACTCCGAATTGTGCTTGTGAGTTGCCTATGTTTTGCCGAAATGTCGATTTATTTTCGTTTTGGCGAATTCTGGGCAAAATCTAGATCTATATATCCTATTTTTAGGGAAGGTCATGCCGAATTTTTGTATGATCACTTTGATGCATGCACGCATTTTTATAATCAATTTGTTTATTATTACTGTGCATGCGTTCATGATGGTCAGTGGAACGATGGTGGACAGGTGGTTGCGGTCAGCGGTGCAGGACATGAAAGAAAATAACCTGACAGAGGTTTTATGTCCATGTCGAAGATGCAAAGGAATAGTTTGGCTCGACCCCTATGACGATGGTCGTGTCGAAGCGCACCTGCTCATGATTGGTTTCATGGATGGCTATACTCGGTGGATAATTGAAGACGAGGATGATGATGTTGAGGACGCCAACAAGGCAGGCAATGATGACACGGGGCAAGACGAAGAGATGATCGATAATGGCGGCGGGGAAGAGGCCGGTGTTGGGGAACGTAGTAATTTCAAAAAAATTCCTACGCACACGCAAGATCATGGTGATGCATAGCAACGAGAGGGGAGAGTGTGATCTACGTACCCTCGTAGACCGACAGCAGAAGCGTTATGACAACGCGGTTGATGTAGTCGTACGTCTTCACGGCCCGACTGATCAAGCACCGAAACTACGACACCTCCGAGTTTTAGCACACGTTCAGCCCGATGACGATCCCCAGACTCCGATCCAGCAAAGTGTCGGGGAAGAGTTCCGTTAGCACGACGGCGTGGTGATGATCTTGATGTTCTACTGTCGCAGGGCTTCGCCTAAGCACCACTACAATATTATCGAGGACTATGGTGGAAGGGGGCACCGCACACGGCTAAGAGAACGATCTTAGAGATCAACTTGTGTGTCTAGGGGTGCCCCCTGCCCCCGTATATAAAGGAGCCAAGGGGGGGTGCGGCCGGCCATAGGAGGAGGCGTGCAGGAGAAGTCCTACTCCTACCGGGAGTGGACTCCCCCCCCTTTCCCTAGTTGGATTAGGACTTGGGGAAGAAGGAAGAGAGGGAAGAAAGGAAAGGGGGGCGCCGCCCCCCCTCCTTGTCCAATTCGGACTTGGGGGGGAGGGGCGCGCGACAGCCCCTAGGCCTCCTCTCCACTTCCTCCACGAGGCCCATTAGGTTACCGGGGGGGTTCCGGTAACCTCCCGGTACTCCGGTAAAATGCCGATTTCACCCGGAACACTTCCGATGTCCAAACATAGGCTTCCAATATATGAATCTTTATGTCTCGACCATTTCGAGACTCCTCGTCATGTCCGTGATCACATCCGGGACTCCGAACTAACTTCGGTACATCAAAATATATAAACTCATAATGAAACCGTCATCATAACATTAAGCGTGCGGACCCTACGGGTTCGAGAACAATGTAGACATAACCGAGACATGTCTCTGGTCAATAACCAATAGCGGAACCTGGATGCTCATATTGGCTCCCACATATTCTACGAAGATCTTTTATCGGTCAGACCGCATAACAACATACTTTGTTCCCTTTGTCATCGGTATGTTACTTGCCCAAGATTCGATCGTCGGTATCTCAGTACCTAGTTCAATCTCGTTACCGGCAAGTCTCTTTACTCGTTTCGTAATACATCATCTCACAACTAACTCATTAGTTGCAATGCTTGCAAGGCTTATGTGATGTGCATTACCAAGAGGGCCCAGAGATACCTCTCCGACAATCGGAGTGACAAATCCTAATCTCAAAATACGCCAACCCAACATGTACCTTTGGAGACACCTGTAGAGCTCCTTTATAATCACCCAGTTACGTTGTGACGTTTGGTAGCACACAAAGTGTTCCTCCGGCAAACGGGAGTTGCATAATCTCATAGTCATAGGAATATGTATAAGTCATGAAGAAAGCAATAGCAACATACTAAACGATCGGGTGCTAAGCTAATGGAATGGGTCATGTCAATCACATCATTCTCCTAATAATGTGATCCCGTTAATCAAATGACAACACATGTCTATAGTTAGGAAACATAACCATCTTTGACTAACGAGCTAGTCAAGTAGAGGCATACTAGTGACGTTTAGTTTGTCTATGTATTCACACAAGTATTATGTTTCCGGATAATACAATTCTAGCATGAACAATAAATATTTATCATGATATAAGGAAATAAAATAATAACTTTATTATTGCCTCTAGGGCATATTTCCTTCAGTCTCCCACTTGCACTAGAGTCAATAATCTAGATTACACAGTAATGATTCTAACACCCATGGAGCTTTGGTGCTGATCATGTTTTGCTCATGGAAGAGGCTTAGTCAATGGGTCTGCTACATTCAGATCCGTATGTATCTTGCAAACCTCTATGTCTCCCACCTGGACTAGATCCCGGATGGAATTGAAGCGTCTCTTGATGTGCTTGGTTCTCTTGTGAAATCTGGATTCCTTTGCCAAGGCAATTGCACCAGTATTGTCACAAAAGATTTTCATTGGACCCGATGCACTAGGTATGACACCTAGATCGGATATGAACTCCTTCGTTTGCTGCTTCCGAAGCAGCTATGTACTCCGCTTCACATGTAGATCCCGCCACAATGCTTTGTTTAGAACTGCACCAACTGACAGCTCCACCGTTTAATGTAAACACGTATCCGGTTTGCGATTTAGAATCGTCCGGATCAGTGTCAAAGCTTGCATCAACGTAACCATTTACGATGAGCTCTTTGTCACCTCCATATATGAGAAACATATCCTTAGTCCTTTTCAGGTATTTCAGGATGTTCTTGACCGCTGTCCAGTGATCCACTCCTGGATTACTTTGGTACCTCCCTGCTAGACTTATAGCAAGACACACATCAGGTCTGGTACACAACATTGCATACATGATAGAGCCTATGGCTGAAGCATAGGGAACATCTTTCATTTTCTCTCTATCTTCTGCATTGGTCGGGCATTGAGTCTTACTCAATTTCACACCTTGTAACACAGGCAAGAATCCTTTCTTTGCTTGATCCATTTTGAACTTCTTCAAAACTTTGTCAAGGTATGTGCTTTGTGAAAGTCCAATTAAGCGTCTTGATCTATCTCTATAGATCTTAATGCCCAATATGTAAGCAGCTTCACCGAGGTCTTTCATTGAAAAACTCTTATTCAAGTATCCCTTTATGCTATCCAGAAATTCTATATCATTTCCGATTAGTAATATGTCATCTACATATAATATCAGAAACGCTACAGAGCTCCCACTCACTTTCTTGTAAATACAGGCTTCTCCAAAAGTCTGTACAAAACCAAATGCTTTGATCACACTATCAAAGCGTTTATTCCAACTCCGAGAGGCTTGCACCAGTCCATAAATGGATCGCTGGAGCTTGCACACTTTGTTAGCTCCCTTTGGATCGACAAAACCTTCCGGCTGCATCATATACAACTCTTCTTCCAGAAATCCATTCAGGAATGCAGTTTTGACATCCATCTGCCAAATTTCATAATCATAAAATGCGGCAATTTCTAACATGATTCAGACAGACTTAAGCATCGCTATGGGTGAGAAGGTCTCATCATAGTCAATCCCTTGAACTTGTCGAAAACCTTTTGCGACAAGTCGAGCTTTGTAGACAGTAACATTACCGTCAGCGTCAGTCTTCTTCTTGAAGATCCATTTATTCTCAATTGCTTGCCGATCTTTTGGCAAGTCAACCAAAGTCCACACTTTGTTCTCATACATGGATCCCATCTCAGATTTCATGGCTTCAAGCCATTTTGCGGAATCTGGGCTCACCATCGCTTCTCCATAGTTCGTAGGTTCATCATGATCTGGTAGCATGACTTCCAGAACAGGATTACCGTACCACTCTGGTGCGGATCTTACTCTGGTTGATCTACGAGGTTCAGTAGTATCTTGTTCTGAAGTTTCATGATCATCATCATTAGCTTCCTCACTAATTGGTGTAGGTGTCACAGAAACCGGTTTCTGTGATGTACTACTTTCCAATAAGGGAGCAGGTACAGTTACCTCATCAAGTTCTACTTTCCTCCCACTCACTTCTTTCAAGAGAAACTCCTTCTCTAGAAAGTTTCCGAATTTAGCAACAAAAGTCTTGCCTTCGGATCTGTGATAGAAGATGTATCCAATAGTTTCCTTTGGATATCCTATGAAGACACATTTATCCGATTTGGGTTCGAGCTTATCAGGTTGAAGCTTTTTCACATAAGCATCGCAGCCCCAAACTTTCAGAAACTACAACTTTGGTTTCTTGCCAAACCACAGTTCATAAGGCATCGTCTCAACGGATTTTGATGGTGCCCTATTTAACGTGAATGCGGCCGTCTCTAAAGCATAACTCCAAAACGATAGTGGTAAATCAGTAAGAGACATCATAGATCGCACCATATCTAGTAAAGTACGATTACGACGTTCGGACACACCATTACGCTGTGGTGTTCCGGGTGGCGTGAGTTGCGAAACTATTCTGCATTGTTTCAAATGTACACCAAACTCGTAACTCAAGTATTCTCCTCCATGATCAGATCGTAGGAATTTTATTTTCTTGTTACGATGATTTTCAACTTCACTCTGAAATTCTTTGAACTTTTCAAATGTTTCAGACTTATGTTTCATTAAGTAGATATACCCATATCTGCTTAAGTCATCTGTGAAGGTGAGAAAATAAGATATCCACCACGAGCCTCAACATTCATCGGACCACATACATCTGTATGTTTGATCTCCAACAAATTTGTTGCTCTCTCCATAGTACCGGAGAATGGTGTTTTTATCATCTTACCCATAACGCACGGTTCGCAAGTACCAAGTGATTCATAATCAAGTGGTTCCAAAAGTCCATCAGTATGGAGTTTCTTCATGCGCTTTATACCGATATGACCTAAACGGCAGTGCCACAAAAAAGTTGCACTATCATTATCAACTCTGCATCTTTTGGCTTCAACATTATGAATGTGTGTGTCACTACTATCGAGATTTAATAAGAATAGACCATTCTTCATGGGTGCATGACCATAAAAGATTTTACTCATATAAATAGAACAACCATTATTCTCTGATTTAAATGAATAACCGTCTCGCATCAAACAAGATCCAGATATAATGTTCATGCTCAACGCTGGCACCAAATAACAATTATTTAGGTCTAATACTAATCTCGAAGGTAGATGTAGAGGTAGCGTGCCGACCGCGATCACATCGACTTTGGAACCATTTCCCACGCGCATCGTCACCTCGTCCTTAGCCAATCTTCGCTTAATCCGTAGTCCCTGTTTCGAGTTGCAAATGTTAGCAACAGAACCAGTATCAAATACCCAGGTGCTACTGCGAGCATTAGTAAGGTACACATCAATAACATGTATATCACATATACCTTTGTTCACCTTGCCATCCTTCTTATCCGCCAAATACTTGGGGCAGTTCCGCTTCCAGTGACCAGTCTGCTTGCAGTAGAAGCACTCAGTTTCAGGCTTAGGTCCAGATTTGGGTTTCTTCTCTTGAGCAGCAACTTGCTTGCTGTTCTTTTTGAAGTTCCCCTTCTTCTTCCCTTTGCCCTTTTTCTTGAAACTAGTGGTCTTGTTGACCATCAACACTTGATGCTCCTTCTTGATTTCTACCTCCGCAGCTTTCAGCATTGCGAAGAGCTCGGGAATAGTCTTATTCATCCCTTGCATATTATAGTTCATCACGAAGCTCTTGTAGCTAGGTGGCAGTGATTGGAGAATTCTGTCAATGACGCAATCATCTGGAAGATTAACTCCCAATTGAATCAAGTGATTATTATACCCAGACATTTTGAGTATATGCTCACTGACAGAACTGTTCTCCTCCATCTTGCAGCTATAGAACTTATTGGAGACTTCATATCTCTCAATCCGGGCATTTGCTTGAAATATTAACTTCAACTCCTGGAACATCTCATATGCTCCATGACGTTCAAAACGTCGTTGAAGTCCCGATTCTAAGCCGTAAAGCATGGCACACTGAACTATCGAGTAGTCATCAGCTTTGCTCTGCCAGACGTTCATAACATCTGGTGTTGCTCCAGCAGCAGGCCTGGCACCCAGCGGTGCTTCCAGGACGTAATTCTTCTGAGAAGCAATGAGGATAATCCTCAAGTTACGGACCCAGTCCGTGTAATTGCTACCATCATCTTTCAACTTTGCTTTCTCAAGGAACGCATTAAAATTCAACGGAACAACAGCACGGGCCATCTATCTACAATCAAACATAAACAAGCAAGATACTATCAGGTACTAAGTTCATGATAAATTTAAGTTCAATTAATCATATTACTAAAGAACTCCCACTTAGATAGACATCCCTCTAATCCTCTAAGTGATCACGTGATCCAAATCAACTAAACCATGTCCGATCATCACGTGAGATGGAGTAGTTTCATTGGTGAACATCACTATGTTGATCATATCTACTATATGATTCACGCTCGACCTTTCGGTCTCCGTGTTCCGAGGCCATATCTGTATATGCTTGGCTCGTCAAGTATAACCTGAGTATTCCGCGTGTGCAACTGTTTTGCACCCGTTGTATTTGAACGTAGAGCCTATCACACCCGATCATCACGTGGTGTCTCAGCACGAAGAACTTTCGCAACGGTGCATACTCAGGGAGAACACTTCTTGATAATTAGTGAGAGATCATCTTAAAATGCTACCATCAATCAAAGCAAGATAAGATGTATAAAAGATAAACATCACATGCAATCAATATAAGTGATATGATATGGCCATCATCATCTTGTGCTTGTGATCTCCATCTTCGAAGCACCGTCATGATCACCATCGTCACCGGCGCGACACCTTGATCATCATCGTAGCATCATTGTCGTCTTGCCAATCTTATGCTTCCACGACTATCGCTACCGCTTAGTGATAAAGTAAAGCATTACAGCACAATTGCATTGCATACAATAAAGCGACAACCATATGGCTCCTACCAGTTGCCGATAACTCAGTTACAAAACATGATCATCTCATACAATAAAATTTAGCATCATGTCTTGACCATATCACATCACAACATGCCCTGCAAAAACAAGTTAGACGTCCTCTACTTTGTTGTTGCAAGTTTTACGTGGCTGCTACGGGCTTAGCAAGAACCGTTCTTACCTACGCATCAAAACCACAACGATAGTTTGTCAAGTTGGTGTTGTTTTAACCTTCGCAAGGACCGGGCGTAGCCACACTTGGTTCAACTAAAGTTGGAGAAACTGACACCCGCTAGCCACCTTTGTGCAAAGCACGTCGGGAGAACCGGTCTCGCGTAAGCGTACGCGTAGTGTCGGTCCGGGCCGCTTCGTCCAACAATACCGCCGAACCAAAGTATGACATGCTGGTAAGCAGTATGACTTATATCGCCCACAACTCACTTGTGTTCTACTCGTGCATATAACATCAACGCATAAAACCTAGGCTCGGATGCCACTGTTGGGGAACGTAGTAATTTCAAAAAAATTCCTACGCACACGCAAGATCATGGTGATGCATAGAAAAGAGAGGGGAGAGTGTGATCTAAGTACCCTCATAGACCGACAGCGGAAGCATTATGACAATGCGGTTGATGTAGTCGTACGTCTTCACGGCCCGACCGATCAAGCACCGAAACTATGGCACCTCCGAGTTTTAGCACACGTTCAGCCAGATGACGATCCCCGGACTCCGATCCAGCAAAGTGTCAGGGAAGAGTTCTGTCAGCACGACAGCGTGGTGACGATCTTGATGTTCTACTGTCGCAGGGCTTCGCCTAAGCACCACTACAATATTATCGAGGACTATGGTGGAAGGGGGCACCGCACACGGCTAAGAGAACGATCTTAGAGATCAACTTGTGTGTCTAGGGGTGCCCCCTGCCCCCGTATATAAAGGAACCAAGGGGGGTGCGGCCGGCCATAGGAGGAGGCGCGCAGGAGGAGTCCTACTCCTGCCGGGAGTAGGACTCCCCCCCCCCATTCCCTAGTTGGATTAGGACTTGGGGAAGAAGGAAGAGAGGGAAGAAAGGAAAGGGGGGGCCGCCCCCTCTCCTTGTCCAATTCGGACTGGGGAGGGAGGGGCGCGCGGCAGCCCCTAGGCCTCCTCTCCTCTTCCTCCACTCGGCCCATTAAGGCCCATTAGGTTACCGGGGGGTTCCGGTAACCTCCCGGTACTCCGGTAAAATGCCGATTTCACCCGGAACACTTCCGATGTCCAAACATAGGCTTCCAATATATCAATCTTTATGTCTCGACCATTTTGAGACTCCTTGTCATGTCCGTGATCACATCCGAGACTCCGAACTAACTTCGGTACATCAAAATATATAAACTCATAATGAAACTATCATCGTAACGTTAAGCGTGCGGACCCTACGGGTTCGAGAACAATGTAGACATGACCGAGACATGTCTCCGGTCAATAACCAATAGCGGAACTGGATGCTCATATTGGCTCCCACATATTCTACGAAGATCTTTTATCGGTCAGACCGCATAACAACATACTTTGTTCCCTTTGTCATCGGTATGTTACTTGCCCAAGATTCGATCGTCGGTATCTCAGTACCTAGTTCAATCTCGTTACCGGCAAGTCTCTTTACTCGTTTCGTAATACATCATCTCACAACTAACTCATTAGTTGCAATGCTTGCAAGGCTTATGTGATGTGCATTACCGAGAGGGCCCAGAGATACCTCTCCGACAATCGGAGTGACAAATCCTAATCTCGAAATACGCCAACCCAACACGTACCTTTGGAGACACCTGTAGAGCTCCTTTATAATCACCCAGTTACGTTGCGACGTTTGGTAGCACACAAAGTGTTCCTCCGGCAAACGGGAGTTGCATAATCTCATAGTCATAGGAATATGTATAAGTCATGAAGAAAGCAATAGCAACATACTAAACGATCGGGTGCTAAGCTAATGGAATGGGTCATGTCAATCACATCATTCTCCTAATAATGTGATCCCATTAATCAAATGACAACACATGTCTATAGTTAGGAAACATAACCATCTTTGATTAACAAGCTAGTCAAGTAGAGGCATACTAGTGACGTTTAGTTTGTCTATGTATTCACACAAGTATTATGTTTCCGGATAATACAATTCTAGCATGAACAATAAACATTTATCATGATATAAGGAAATAAAATAATAACTTTATTATTGCCTTTAGGGCGTATTTCCTTCAGCCGGACATGGCGGCAGAGAAGGGGCCGGACATGGCGGAGGAGAAGGGGCTGGACATAGTTGTGGAGAAGGGGCCGGACATGGAGGCGGAGAGAACGTGAACTCCACGCCGCAGAGTTTGTCGGTACTAAGTTCAATCGTGCGGGACCCTCATGTTTAAGCACTGCTTCACAAGGAGACAAGTATTGAGAGAGCTGCTTCTAGAGAGGAGGGTAAGCTGTAGCAACTGCTGGTAGACTCGAACACTCCATTGTATGGTGGTTGCAATCCTGAGGTGACCCGCTTGAGTTTCATGCTCCAACTCCTGAAGACAAAGGCTAAAAACAAATGGACCGACACTAGCCTCGATGAGCATCTCAAGTACCTAAAGGATGTTCTTCCTGCATGGAATCTATGTCCTACTAGTGTGGATGAGGCCAAGAAGATCATGGGCCCTCTTGATCTGTCGCACGTTAGATACCATGCATGCATCAACGATTGCATAATTTATCAGAAGGAGCACGTGGAAAAAACAAGTTGTGCGGTGTGCAATGCTTCTCAATACAAGAAGGCTGGGAAGAAATGTCCCCAGGAAGTTGTATAGTACTTACCGATCACTCCTCGTCTCCAGCAGTATTTCGTAGATCCTAAGGAAGCAAAGCTCATGCACTGGCACGCGGAGAGGAAGAAGCCCGACGATGGAGATGATCCGAAGCTGAGACATGTCAAGGATGGAAGCTAGTGGAGAGTGTTGAACGGCTTCTATCAGTATTTCGAATGTGATGCAAGGAACATCATGCTCGGCGTGTGTATCGATGGCATGAATCCGTTTGGCAACTAGAACACCAACCATAGCACATGGCCCATGTTTGTATGGATGTCCAACCTCCCCCCTAGTTGTGCATGAAGTCGAAGTACATTCACATGAGCATGCTGATTCAAGGGCCGACAACCAGGAAATAATATTAATCTGTATCTAGGGCTACTTCAAGAGGAGTTAGACATGTTATGGAAAACACCGGCCAAGACATGGGACGCCAGCAAAGGCGAGTATTTCTACATGAGAGCTTGCTACCTCTTGAGCACTGTGTTGGTTTTCCCTTGAAGAGGAAAGGGTGATGCAGCAAAGTAGCGTAAGTATTTCCCTCAGTTTTTGAGAACCAAGGTATCAATCTAGTAGGAGGCCACACACAAGTCCCTCACACCTACACAAACAAATAAAATCCTCGCAACCAACGCAATAAATGGGTTGTCAATCCCTTCACGGTCACTTACAAAAGTGAGATCTGATAGATATGATAAGATAATATTTTTGGTATTTTTATGATAAAGATGCAAAGTAAAGAAAGCAAAATAAACAGTGCCAGAAATAGCTTGTTGCCGGGAGATTAATATGATGGAAAATAGACCTGGGGGCATAGGTTTCACTAGTGGCTTCTCTCGAGAGCATAAGTATTTCGGTGGGTAGACAAATTACTGTTGAGAAATTGATAGAATTGAGCATAGTTATGAGAATATCTAGGTATGATCATGTATATAGGCATCACGTCCGCGACAAGTAGACCGACTCCTGCCTGCATCTACTACTATTACTCCACACATCGACCGCTATCCAGCATGCATCTAGAGTATTAAGTTCAAAAGAATAGAGCAACGCTTTAAGTAAGATGACATGATGTAGAGGGATAAACTCATGCAATATGATATAAACCCCATCTTGTTATCCTCGATGGCAACAATACAATACGTGCCTTGCTGCCCCTACTGTCATTGGGAAAGGACACCACAAGATTGAACCCAAAGCTAAGCACTTCTCCCATTGCAAGAAAGATCAATCTAGTAGGCCAAACCAAACTAATAATTCGAAGAGACTTGCAAAGATAACCAATCATACATAAAATAATTCAGAGAAGATTCAAATATTGTTCATAGATAAACTTGATCATAAACCCACAATTCATTGGTCTCAACAAACACACTGCAAAAGAAGATTACATCGAATAGATTTCCACGAGAATCATGGAGAACTTTGTATTGAGATCCAAAAAGAGAGAAGAAGCCATCTAGCTAATATCTATGGACTCGAAGGTCTGAGGTAAACTACTCACACATCATCGGAGAGGCTATGGTGTTGATGTAGAAGCCCTCCGTGATCGATGCCCCCTCCGGCGGAGCTCCGGAAAAGGCCCCAAGATGGGATCTCACGGGTACAGAAGGTTGCGGCGGTGGAATTAGGTTTTTGGCTCTGTCTCTGGTAGTTTGGGGGTACGTAGGTATATATAGGAGGAAGAAGTACGTCGGTGGAGCAACGTGGGCCCCACGAGGGTGGAGGGTGCGCCTAGGGGGTAGGCGCGCCCCCGTACCTTGTGCCTTCCTGGTTGATGTCTTGACGTAGGGTCCAAGTCCTCTGGATCACGTTCATTCCAAAAATCACGTTCCCGAAGGTTTCATTCCGTTTGGACTCCGTTTGATATTCTTTTTCTGTGAAAATCTGAAATAGGCAAAAAACAGCAATTCTGGGTTGGGCCTCCAGTTAATAGGTTAGTCCCAAAAATAATATAAAAGTGTATAACAAAGCCCATTAATCATCCAAAACATAATATAATATAGCATGAAGCAATCCAAAATTATAGATATGTTGGAGACGTATCAAGCATCCCCAAGCTTAATTCCTCCTCGTCCTCGAGTAGGTAAATGATAAAAACAGAATTTTTGATGCGGAATGCTACTTGGTATAATTTTTTTAATGTAACCCTCTTAATTGTGGTACGAATATTCAGATCCGAAAGATTCAAGATAAAAGTTTAATATTGACATAAAAGCAATACTGCTTCAAGCATACTAACTAAGCAATTATGTCTTCTCAAAATAACATGGCCAAAGAAAGTTCATCCCTACAAAATCATATAGTTTAGTCATGCTCCATTTTCGTCACACAAGAATGCTCTCATCATGCACAACCCCGATGATAAGCCAAGAAATTGTTTCATACTTTAGTAATCTCAAACTTTTTCAACCTTCACGCAATACATGAGCGCGAGCCATGGATATAGCATTATGGGTGGAATAGAATATAATGATGGGGGTTATGTGGAGAAGACAAAAAAAGGAGAAAGTCTCACATCAACGCGGCTAATCAACGTGCTATGGAGATGCCCATCTATTGATGTTAATGTAAGGAGTAGGGATTGACATGCAACGGATGCACTAGAGCTATAAATGCATGAAAGCTCAACAAAAGAAACTAAGTGGGTGCGCATCCAACTTGCTTGCTCACGAAGACCTAGGGCATGTGAGGAAGCCCATTGTTGGAATATACAAGCCAAGTTCTATAATGAAAAATTCCCACTAGTATATGAAAGTGACAAAACAAGTTCTATAATGGCCTTCCTTTTTTTATTTGGCCTTTCTTTTTCTTTTTTTGGGACAATACTCTATGAATGATGATCATCACACTTCTATTTATTTACAACTCAGTGATTACAACTCGATACTAGAACAAAGTATGACTCTATATGAATGCCTCCGGCGGTATACCGGGATAGCAATGAATCAAGAGTGACATGTATGAAAAATTATGAACGGTGGCTTTGCCACAAATACGATGTCAACTACATGATTATGCAAAGCAATATGACAATGATGAACGTGTCATGATAAACGGAATGGTGGAAAGTTGCATGGCAATATATCTCAGAATGGCTATGGAAATGCCATAATAGGTAGATATGGTGGCTGTTTTGAGGAATATATAAGGAGGTTTATGTGTGAAAGAGTGTATCATATCACGGGGTTTGGATGCACCGGCGAAGTTTGCACCAACTCTCAATGTGAGAAAGGGCAATGCACGGTACCGAAGAGGCTAGCAATGATGGAAGGGTAAGAGTGCGTATAATCCATGGACTCAACATTAGTCATAAAGAACTCATATACTTATTGCAAAAATCTACAAGTCATCAAAAACCAAGCACTACACGCATGCTCCTAGGGGGATAGATTGGTAGGAAAAGACCATCGCTCGTCCCCGACCGCCACTCATAAGGAAGACAATTGTTACATAACGTTTACCATACGTGCATGCTACGGGACTTGTAAACTTCAACACAAGTATTTCTCAATTTCACAACTACTCAACTAGCACAACTTTAATATCACTACCTCCATATCTCAAAACAATCATCAATCATCAAACTTCTCTTAGTATTCAGCACACTCATAAGAAAGTTTTTTACTAGTCTCGAATACTTAGCATATTAGGATTAATTTCCCAATTTTAGAAAATTACCATGCTGTTTAAGACTCTCAAAATAATATAAGTGAAGCACGAGAGAATAATAGTTTCTATAAAACAAATCCACCACCGTGCTCTAAAAGATATAAGTGAAGCAGTAGAGCAAAAACTATATAGCTCAAAAGATATAAGTGAAGCGCATAGAGTATTCTAATAAATTCCGAATCATGTGTGTTTCTCTCAAAAGGTGTGTACAGCAAAGATGATTGTGGTAAAATAACAAATAAAGACTCAAATAATACAAGATTCTCCAAGCAAAACACATATCATGTGGTGAATAAAAATATAGCTCCAAGTAAAGTTACCGATGGAAGTAGACGACAGAGGGGATGCCTTCCGGGGCATCCCCAAGCTTTGGCTTTTAGGTGTCCTTAGATTATCTTGGGGTGCCATGGGAATCCCCAATATTAGGCTCTTGCCACTCCTTGTTCCATAATCCATCAAATCTTTTACCCAAAACTTGAAAACTTCACAACACAAAACTTAACAGAAAATCTCGTGAGCTCCGTTAGCGAAAAAAACAAAAAACCACTTCAAGGTACTGTAATGAACTCATTCTTTATTTATATTGGTGTTAAACCTACTTTATTCCAACTTCTCTATGGTTTATAAACTCTTTTATTAGCCATAGATTCATCAAAATAAGCAAACAACACACGAAAAACAGAATCTGTCAAAAACAGAACAGTCTGTAGTAATCTGTAGCCAACGCAAACTTCTGGAACCCCAAAAATTCTAAAATAAATTTATGGACGTGAGGAATTTATCTATTAATCATATGAAAAAATAATTAACTAAATATCACTATCCAAATAAAACTGGCAGCAATTCTCGTGAGCGCTAAAGTTTCTGTTTTTTACAGCAAGATCAAAAAGACTTTCCCCAAGTCTTCCCAATGGTTCTACTTGGCACAAACACTAATTAAACACAACAAACACAACAAAAACAGAGGCTAGATAAATTATTTATTACTAAACAGGAGCAAAAAGCAAGGAATAAAAATAAAATTGGGTTGCCTCCCAACAAGCGCTATCGTTTAACGCCCCTAGCTAGGCATAAAAGCGGAGATAGATCTAGGTATTGCCATCTTTGGTAGGTAATCCATAAGTGGCTCTCATAATAGATTCATATGGTAATTTAATTTTCTTTCTAGGGAAGTGTTCCATGCCTTTCCTTAACAGAAATTGGAATCTAATATTCCCTTCCTTCATATCAATAATTGCACCAATCGTTCTAAGGAAAGGTCTACCAAGAATAATAGGACATGAAGGATTGCAATCTATATCAAGAACTATAAAATCTAAGGATTGCAATATATATCAAGAACAATAAAATCTACGGGCACATAATTCATATTTGCAACAATAAGAACATCATTAATTCTTCCCATAGGTTTCTTAATGGTGGAATCCACAAGGTGCAAGTTTAAAGAGCAATCATCAAAATCACGGAAACCTAGCAAATCACACAAAGTCTTTGGAATCGTGGAAACACTAGCACCCAAATCACACAAAGTATAGCATTCATGATCTTTAATTTTAATTTTTATTGTAGGTTCCCACTCATCATAAAGTTTTCTAGGGATAGAAACTTCCAACTCAAGTTTTTCTTCATAAGATTGCATCAAAGCATCAAAGATATGTTTGATAAAGGCTTTATTTTGACTATAAGCATGTGGAGAATTTAGCACGGATTGCAACAAGGAAATACAATCTATCAAAGAGCAATTATCATAATTAAATTCCTTAAAATCCAAAATAGTGGGTTCATTGATATTTAAAGTTTTGATCTCTTCAATCCCGCTTTTACCAATTTTAGCATCAAGATCTAAAGACTCCAAATTTTCGGAACGCCTTCTAGGTAAAGGTGGATCATATTCAGCCCCATCATTATCAAGATTCATATTGCAAAACAAAGATTTAATAGGAGACACATCAATAACTTTTAGATCTTCATCTTTATTATCATGAAAACTAGAAGAACATGCTTTTATAAAGCAATCTTTCTAGCACGCATCCTAGCAGTTCTTTCTTTGCACTCATCAATCGAAATTCTCATGGCTTTGAGAGACTCATTGATATCATTCTTAGGTGGAATAGATCTAATTTTCAAAGAATCAACATGAAGATAAATTCTATCAACGTTCCTAGCCAATTCATCAACTTTAAGCAATTTTTCTTCAAGCAAAGCATTGAAATTCTTTTGCGAATTCATAAAATCCTTAACACTAGTCTCAAATTCAAAGGGCATCTTATTAAAATTTCCATAAGAATTGTTGTAGGAATTACCATAATTATTAGAGAAATTACTAGGATATGTCCTAGGATTAAAGTTTCCTCTATATGCATTGTTACCAAAATTATTCCTACCAATAAAATTCACATACAAAGATTCATTATTATTATCAATCAAAGTAGACAAAGGCGTATCATTAGGATCAGAAGAAACACTTTTATTAGCAAATAATTTCATAAGTTCTTCCATCTTTCCACTCAAAACATTAATTTCTTCTATCGCATGCACTTTCTTATTAGTAGATCTTTCAGTGTGCCATTGAGAATAATTAACCATAATATTATCTAGGAGTTTAGTAGCTTCTCCTAAAGTGATTTCCATAAAAGTGCCTCCCGCGGCCGAATCTAAAAGATTTCTAGAAGCAAAATTCAATCCGGCATAAAAGTTTTGTATAATCATCCAAAGATTCAAACCATGTGTAGGGCAATTACGTATCATTAATTTCATCCTCTCCCAAGCTTGTGCAACATGTTCATGATCAAGTTGCTTAAAATTCATGATATCGTTTCTAAGAGAGATGATCTTAGCGGGAGGAAAATACTTAGAGATAAAAGCATATTTGCACTTATTCCATGAATCAATACTATTTTTAGGCAAAGACGAAAACCAAGCTTTAGCACGATCTCTAAGCGAAATCGGGAATAGCTTCAATTTAACAATATCATTGTCCACATCTGTCTTCTTTTGCATATCACACAAATCAACGAAGCTATTAAGATGGGTAGCGGCATCTTCACTAGGAAGGCCGGCGAATTGATCTCTCATGACAAGATTCAACAAAGCAGCATTAATTTCACAAGATTCAGTATCGGTAAGAGGAGCAATCGGAGTGCTAAGAAAATCATTGTTGTTGGTATTAGTAAAGTCACACAATTTGGTATTATATTGAGCCATCGTGACAAGCAAGCAACCCGACACACAAGCAAACAAGAAATGGGCAAAAAGAGGCAAATAGGGAAAGAGAAGGAGGACGGAGAGAGAGGGAAAATAAAACGGCAAGGGTGCAGTGGGGGAGAGGAAAACGGGAGGCAAATGGAAAATAATGTAATGCGGGAGATGAGGGTTTGTGATGGGTACTTGGTATGTTGACTTTTGCGTAGACTCCCCGGCAACGGCGCTAGAAATCCTTCTTGCTACCTCTTGAGCACTGCGTTGATTTTCCCTTGAAGAGGAAAGGGTGATGTAGCAAAGTAGCGTAAGTATT